>NW_015505370.1:1375567-1380118 GCF_001515645.1 Sinocyclocheilus grahami
GGAGAGAGGGGAGAGGAGAGGAGGGGGGAGAGGAGAGGAGAGAGGAGAGGAGAGGAGAGGAGAGAGGAGCCGAGCCGAGCCGAGCCAATCAACCTGCGCTCGTGCCGCGTCATGACACAACTCAACCGCAGGCGTCGCGTCGTTTAGCTCAAATGGACACTATCATGCCTGCCTGCTTAAATTGTTCGCTCGATAATAGCTACAACAGTAGCCTACTACATATGGCTCCAATTAGCCAATGAGAGGTGATAGTCAAAGATACTCATATATCTTTTCATTGGCACATTAAAAAAGATAAATTACATAATTGTTTTTCTATATTTGCAGGTTGCAAGCTGTTTGATTAGCTCGAAACCTGTATGATTATCTTTCTTCAGTGAAACATGCACACACACACACACAAACACCAATGTTAAACAGACTGATATAGCTACCTTTTACTTTTCCATATGAAAGTGAATCTGTAATTCCCGACTCCGATATCCCAAAGAGACTATATTTGACCATTAATAAACTATATGCAGGTGTGGTTCCAAAATCGGAGGGCCAAGTGGAGAAAGCGGGAGAAGTGTTGGGGTCGTAGCAGCGTGATGGCTGAATACGGGCTCTACGGTGCCATGGTGCGTCACTCCATCCCTCTGCCTGAGTCCATACTGAAGTCTGCTAAAGATGGCATCATGGACTCCTGTGCTCCCTGGCTTCTAGGTATGCCAACATATTAAGACTTTTTATTTGTATCATAATAAGAATGTATTTATTTAATAATTATAATAATGATTTAAATAACAAATGGGCCTTTATTCATCATCATAACTAATGATACAGGTTTTTTAAAATTGAAAATGATATATTTTTAATTAAATTACAAGAACATTTTCATATATAAATTTAGAGCCTTGCTTATACTCTAAATATGATGGCTCAATTTCAACAAGTTATATGAATGAATACTGCATGACTTACTTTATGGAGAGTAGATCAACATCAAATGGTGCAAAATGACCTAACCAGTACAAGCTCATTTTGAATTTAAACATGCTGTAAATTAAGCGATTTGATTACATTTACAAAAATGTTCTCAGCTGATCATTTAAGTGTTATATTTTTATGCAGCAGACATCTCACAGAAATGTTTTAAATAACATTTGACCACTTTTTAGAGCAATTATTTCCTGTATTACAATAATATAAGAACCAGAAAGTAAAAAAAGGTTAGTCATATAATTAAATTGCTAATTAAATATGAATTACTTAATTATATACTTATTATTTATTTATCTGTATTTGTAATTTACTTTTTCTACAGTTATCATTATTTTTGGTCTTTTCCTGGCAGTTGTTTTGCTCTCGACTACAACAGTTTGTTTGTTTTACTATGACCCCTCTGAACATGACTGCATTTTTTGTTCTTTAAAATAAAATATTAAAAATAAATACATAAATCTCTAACCAATGACATTTCACAACTGACTATCACCACATTAGCTAACTGTAAATAAATAGATAAATAACAATGAATTTACTTACATGATTAAATTATAATAACAAACTATAAAAAAAGAATATTGCATTTCTTAATTTATTTATCCATTTATTTTTGATGCAGTTTGACTCTCATGGCTCAGATTAGTTATATTTTGTTACTAAATCTAAAATCTGTCTCTTGCTATTTCCAGTTCAAGATGGTTTTCCTACCACCAGCTGCTTTTCTAAACACGAATACCCACCATTCTTTGCAGGGATGCACAAGAAGTCCTTGGAGACTGCTGAAGTCCAATCAAATGAGAAGTCAGATGTCACTCAGAAACCGACCAATCCCAAGCCGGATGAGGCCGAGGCTAAGGAAAGGAGGACAGAGTCACCCAAGTCCAAAGAGGAACTGAGGGAGAACAGTATTGCTGTTCTCAGGGCAAAAGCACAGGAGCACAGTGCCAAAGTGCTGGGAACGGTTTCCTCTGAGAGACTAGAGCACAAAATGGAGATGTCGGTGACAGAGGAGTCCAGCGAACGGTTAGACACAAAAGAAGAGGAAAAAAGTTCTTAGATTATGCACTGTAATTCTTCCCTACGTAATGCCATAAAACATTGGCTTAGAGTGAAAATATCTGGGCTATTTTCTCTTCCCTTCCTGCACTGTTCCCAGGACAGCACTGGACTTTGATTGATTATCAACGCTCCTCTGCATTTTATTTCACTTTAGCAAGGACAAAACCATTTAGACATTTTCAGTATTTTGATAGTAGCATCAGTCCATCATGCCAGTGATTAATAGCTTTTTTTCTTTTCATATATATAGGCTTACAAAAATTCCAGCCATAAAAATTGCTCAATTGAATAAAACCATAAATGTTTGGATATTTATGATCTAATTTCAGTATAAAGTAATAACGTCATCAGAAATTGATTGGTCACAAACTCCTTTTGAGCTTTGAAATAACAGGATTTAAATGTTTTTCTTTTTTCTTTTGTACAGTACCCCGTCTTCAAATTCTCAGTGGTTAAAAGTTGTAATAGAGTGTATTGCTGTATATATTGTAAATTAAGATTTAGCCAGCTACAGTATTGTTTGAACTATACATTAATGTACTGTAGTCTAATGTTTTCCTAACACGTAAAATGCAATACAAATTATTATTAAAAAAGATGAACAATGCTAACCTGTTTTACATCAAGTGTGTTTTAAATCATAAGTGAAGGAGAACATAAAATGCATCAGTTTACTTGAGCAGATTTTTTTTATGTACAGCATCAGTTTAATTGTGTTTAAGGTATCATATCATATATCATATAAGATGCTAATAATGCTTTTTAATTAAAATCCAAATTTGCGCTAAAATCTTTTTCTTTGTTGCATTTTGCAATGCACTAACTGGCGAAGGAACAATTTTTTACTCAGAAATTGCTGGCAAATTTCACTAACAAAGACAAAGAAACGGCAAGTAACACATTGAATTAAAATAAAATTATGAAGCCAAAAAAAAAAAAAAAAAAGGCTCCAATATTTGTTTTATTTACAAATAATAGTTTTTTATAGTGTGCTCTGGTCTACGGAGAACATAGAGTAACAGTCGTTTGTATGTTGACCAAACAGTTGTGTGTCACTGAGTGTAATCCGACACAGTTGAGAGGCCTCAATCTGGGCAGATTAAACAGCAGGAGTGATGCATAACAGACATATGGGAGAGAGCATGAAAGCAGCCCTAGATAAGGTGCTCTCACTGAGGCTAGTTCTCCTGTAATACCCTTTATCCTTCATGTATTCACATATAAAGTCTATCTATATATCTATCTGTCTGTCTGTTTAAAAGCACTGATATTTTGAATGAATAAAGGCAGGCCCAGTATTACAATCATTCTCATATTAGCAGTCTTGGATGCCTCACATAACAGGATAGAGAAAAGCATGGAAATTATCTTACAACGGTACATAATTGAAATTAGCCATTAAAATGACCGTGTTAAACCTAATGAATAAAAATATATAGGTCTCCTTCTGACTAATCCGCAAATTGTGAAATCAATCAGGATTTGTGCTGATTAGAAGCGTCCAAAAGGATGTTGCACGCTCTCTCTATTTCATCTGGGTTGTTGATCCTTTCCATGCCCTTATTATCAAGGCCTGTCAACAGATTATTGATACACACTGTTAATTCAATCCTAATTTAATTTACTTAGTGTCTGCGTAATTAATTAGTTGACATCTGGGGTGATAAGGCTAGGCTTGCGTAGCAACAGAATATACTGTATCTCTGTCCGCTTTCCTGACATCTCAGTGATCCTGTCAGGCATATTAGCCTTTTACATTTCCCTATATTGCTCTAGACAGACCAATGTGGATTGAGGAATGTAAAAGTGGTCCCTTCCTTCCCCCTGCTGGACATTTGCTGTAATTTAAAAGTAATTTACCCCAATACATAATTTGCTTCATAAACCCAGCAATCCATTGGTGTTTACTTAGTAATAAATCCATTTCTGAGGGATTGTATAGGTTTATAAGTTTGTCAGTTTACTTGAATTCACTATAAGGTTTTTATTAGTTTAATTTGTTCACTAACAATGCCCAACAGTGTTATAGACATCACAAGAGAATTCAGTCCTTTGTTTTTTCTTCTTCTAAAAATCAATAACTTTTTCAATTGATCTGAAATTATGTACTGAGTTTAAAAGTATTCTACATTATTACAAGCAAGTTTCTTATTATTATGTATTAAGTCATTATCAGGAGAAGGTTTCACATTATGATGAGATGTTAAGTAAATATTACAAAAAAGTTTACATTATTATGACTAGCAGAAGCATTTTTACTGAACTGTGGCAGAAACGGGCTTATGAAATCATGTTGGGTTAAAAATGGAGATTTGTGAAATGTGTAAAATACACCCCATTCATACAATAACAGAATAAAACAGAGGTCTGTCTATCTATCTATCTATCTGTCTGTCTGTCTATCTATCTATCTGTCTATCTATCTGTCTGTCTATCTATCTGTCTGTCTATCTATCTGTCTGTCTGTCTATCTATCTGTCTGTCTATCTATCTATCTGTCTGTCT
>NW_015505370.1:1380269-1385308 GCF_001515645.1 Sinocyclocheilus grahami
TGTCTTTTCAGAATGGCTCAATGCCCCCTGACTAATTTTATATTTTAATATAAATTCTAAATGATATATAATCTATAATTTGGCTAAATAAATGAATAATGCCATTTTGTAGGGATTACTTCAGCCATGATTATTAAGAACAATATCATTTAAATATTACTATTCACTCATATTATTTGAAAACTCTCTGAGAATTATTTTAAATACACTGAAAATTATTTTCTGTTTACATTGATCAGAACATTGCTGACATTCTAAACTCTTCATGCTTTACAATTTACAATCTAAATCGGTGTCTTTAGACATTCAATATGCGCTTAAAATGTTGAAAAAATGGTTGAAAGAAAAATTCTCTTCAGTCTGTTTGACTGAATGGCATTCGTATGCAATTTTTGTTCAGTGAACTTGATCATTATTATATTATAATAGCTTAGTTGTTGCTCTGTTTGAAGGTATTTTGGCTCATTAAAATAATAATGTGATAAGAAAGATTCAGTTCGTTTTATTGATGTAGCATTATTAAAAAACAGACCAATGTGGATTGAGGAATGTAAAAGTGGTCCCTTCCTTCCCCCTGCTGGACATTTGCTGTAATTTAAAAGTAATTTACCCCAATACATAATTTGCTTCATAAACCCAGCAATCCATTGGTGTTTACTTAGTAATAAATCCATTTCTGAGGGATTGTATAGGTTTATAAGTTTGTCAGTTTACTTGAATTCACTATAAGGTTTTTATTCGTTTAATTTGTTCACTAACAATGCCCAACAGTGTTATAGACATCACAAGAGAATTCAGTCCTTTGTTTTTTCTTCTTCTAAAAATCAATAACTTTTTCAACTGATCTGAAATTATGTACTGAGTTTAAAAGTATTCTACATCATTACAAGCAAGTTTCTTATTATTATGTATTAAGTCATTATCAGGAGAAGGTTTCACATTATGATGAGATGTTAAGTAAATATTACAAAAAAGTTTACATTATTATGACTAGCAGAAGCATTTTTACTGAACTGTGGCAGAAACGGGCTTATGAAATCATGTTGGGTTAAAAAAGGAGATTTGTGAAATGTGTAAAATACACCCCATTCATACAATAACAGAATAAAACAGAGGTCTGTCTATCTATCTATCTGTCTGTCTATCTATCTATCTGTCTGTCTATCTATCTATCTGTCTATCTATCTATCTGTCTATCTATCTATCTATCTATCTATCTGTCTATCTGTCTATCTATCTATCTATCTATCTATCTGTCTGTCTATCTATCTGTCTGTCTGTCTGTCTATCTATCTATCTATCTATCTATCTATCTGTCTGTCTATCTGTCTGTCTATCTATCTATCTATCTGTCTGTCTATCTATCTATCTATCTGTCTAAAAGCACTGGTATTTTGAATGAAAAAGGCCTAGAATTACAATCATATAATTGTAATTTTATTTGTGAAATGTGTAAAATACACACCATTCATACAAAGACAGAATTATACAGATGTTTTCGTACATTACATTATGAAATGTATTAAAATATAAATAAATATATTTTTTATATCATAATAAACTTTTGGACCAAATAAAAATCACATTTTCCTTGAGGAGGGTGTTCACGCCTATACAAGATTTTTTTCTTAAGTTGTTAGAAATCGTTTCCAATGTAAAGGCAGCAGGGCAGTATGAACGTTAACCGGGTAAAAGAGGCGAGAGAACGGCGCGCTAAAAACGGAAGTGACGTATTTTGTTGTCACCCCTCCTCCCCTCCTCCGTGCTTTAGTCATTGGTGGCATGGACGGGAAAACCAATTGCCTGGCTACCGTTACCTTGGCGAGCGTCTCTGGATTATAACAGTTTTCCACATTTGAAATGTTTTGGGCCGGGCTTTGAATCAATATCGCAAATATTACTCCCACCTTGAGCATTAATCGTCTGCAAGCAAACGGCTGCTTCTCGCGCTCTTGTGAGGATTCCTACGTCAGCTAGCAACTTTTGCTCCTCTAAACAAAATGGCGGACAATGAAGACGATAATAATTCAGCGTCCAAATCTGCTGCAGCGAAAATGGAAAACGTCGACGCGAGCGGATCTCTGCCGCAGCCCGAGACGATACAAACCGCAGCCGAAGCGGGAAATAATCAAGAAGACGCAAGTAAGGCCGCAGAAGGGGGCGTTGATCAAGGCCTCGCCGAGTTCATGCACAGCGAGTCGGCGGTGGATGTTACAGTTTTGGACGGCACCCAGGAGGTGATCGGGCAGATCGTGAGCGGTGAGATGATAACCGATCAGAATATCATAACGTCTTACGTCCATGCCACTGCAGAGGCAGGTTTGACTGCTGAATGCACCACTGTAAGCGGTGAAGTCTTAAACGCTCTTGCGCCGACGACCACCATCATTTACGTGCAGCCCGACGGCAGCTTCGTGGAGAGCTCGGGGTTATCGGCCGAGGAGCAGCAGCAGTTAATCGAGCAATTAACGAAACAACAATTAATCCATGTGGCAGGTACCGAGACAGCAGTGAAACCATCCACTTCCCCTATCGTGGACGTGCAGCAGGTTATAGTTAGTAAAGCACAGTTAATTGCCCAGGCCGAGCCGGCTACGACCCATACAACGAGCCCAAAAATATTGCAGAGACCTGTCACGACGCAGACGACGTCCTACATTGCGCTGGAATCCAGTAACTTGCAGTTGGCGACAGCGATCCAGCCTCAGCCAGTCAGTATCGTGCAGAACGCGTCGCAGCAGCTGCTGAGCGTCGCCAAACAGGTCGCGCTGCAACAGTCGCAGAATGGAGCCCATACGACCACCCAGAAGGTACCGTGGGGTCTTTCATAAGTTGTAGAAATTGTATTAACTTGCCGGAATTTTTTCTTTACAGTGTAGAATGGGAATGTAGGCTTTCTCCGAAAATCTGTGGAGTACTTTCTTTCTCTTGCTTTTTCCCCCTACCTACTTCATGCATATCAACTTATTCACAAGCATTTCCCTCATTTAACTTTCCTTCCTTTTGTACTTTTTTTCTGCTTTTCCTTCCTTCTCTTTGTATTTGCTTCCTTATGTACTTCCTTTCTTCTGCAGAAACTTCCTTCTGTATGTACTTTTCCCACATGTATTTCCTTCTGTACCCTTTTCTTCTGTACATATTTCCTTCTGTATGTCCCTCTGTACATTCTTTCGTCCACAAGTATTTCCTTCTGTATTTTGTTCTGTGCGTTTCTTCCACAAATATTTCCTTCTGTACTTCCTTCATTCCTTTTGTACTTCATTTCTTCTGCACAGATTTCCTTCCATACATCCTCCTTTCTTCCATAGGTATTTCCATCTGTTCTGAACAGATTTCCAGCCATACGTTTACATGCATTCTTCCACAAGTATTTCTTCTGTAGAACACTTCCTTTCTTCCGTACATACTTACTGCTGTACTCCCCTTTTACCAAATGTATTTCTTTATTTCCCTTTTCTGCATTTCCTTCCTCCTTCCTTCCTTTCTTTCTTCCACACATGCTTCTTTTTTCCTACAAGTATGTCCTTCTGTACTTCCTTCCTCCCTTCCTTTTGTACTTACTTCTGCACAGATTACCTTTCATTCATCCTTCTGTACATTTTTCCCACAAGAATTTCCTTCTGTACTTCCTTTCAAACATGCTTCCTTTCTTCCACACAAATATCTTTACATATTTTCCTCTGTATATAACGTTTTTCTTCCAAAAGTATTTTCTCCTTTGCTTTCTTGCTGCTACCTTTTTTTATTTATTTTTTAATTTTTTTTTAACTTCTGTGCAGATTTCCTAAAGAACTTCTTCTGTACAATCTTTTTTTTTTCACAAGGTTTTCCTTCCATTATTATTTCTGAACATACTTCCTTCTGTACTTGCTTCCTTACATACTCCCTTTCTTCCACAAGGGGTTTTTTGTTTTGGTTCTGTCTTCCTTTCGTGCTTTTTTCTGCACATACTTTCTTCCATATCTTTTTTTCTCTATAGGGTCATTCCGTGTGAAATTGAAAATTTTCACCTGCGATTCAGAGCCAGATTACAGGGGGGTAAAAATTGCTTCAGAAAGATGGCAGCATCATAATTAGGGCTGCACGATAAATCGCATGCGATATTTAATGCGCATCTTGTCAAAGCCGGTTCTGTAATCAGCGGTAAGTCTCCATCACCTGCGGGCTTTCACATTGAGCAGCATTAAAGGGATAGTTCACCCAAAAATAAAAATTTAATGTTTATCTGCTTACCCCCAGGGCATCCAAGATGTAGGTGACTTTGTTTCTTCAGTAGAACACATTTGATGATTTTTAAGTCCAACCGTTGCAGTCTATCAGTTGTATAATGGATGGCAATGGTAACAAAGTCTATGAGTGTAAAAAAAAACATGCACAGACAAATCCAAATTAAACCCTGCGGCTCGTGACGACACATTGATGTCCTAAGACACGAAGGGATCGGTTTGTGCCAGAAACCGAACAGTATTTATATAATTTTTTACCTCTAATACACCACTATGTCCAACTGCTTTGAGCACGCGCACGGCTTCCGGTGCGTGAGATGTGTACGCACTCTGGCGTAGTTTACGAGTTTACGCAAGCGCCGGAAGTGATCTCTCGCGCATATACGTCACTCATTGTTTACACAGTGCACAAACATTGTAGGTACGATGGCTAATCAAAATGGTACTTACTTGCGCTTATCCGGATTGTTCAAACTGACTACTGAGCCTGCTCGCCTGAAGTTATGGTTGATTGCTCTTCGGCTGGATATCAACACACTGACGAGTCGGCTGCCTCCCCCTAATTATCAGCATCACCCCGTTCCTTAATCGCCGCCCTTTGCTAGGCTCCCGACAGGATTGGGTGCGTGAGAGAGGAGGGGCGCTGAAATAGCCAGGGCTGGCGGCGTGTGATGGGGCACACCTGAACCGAATGGAGCCTCATTGCCGCCGCTGTTTAAATGCCGAGCGCGCCTCTCCTCGGGAGACCGGTCTCTTCCCCGTGCATGCACGCTGGTGTCCTCGTGGGTCCAGGAGGGGTGCGTAGAGGGACTC
>NW_015505370.1:1385460-1388060 GCF_001515645.1 Sinocyclocheilus grahami
ATATCAACACACTGTGACGAGTCGGCTGCCTCCCCCTAATTATCAGCATCACCCCGTTCCTTAATCGCCGCCCTTTGCTAGGCTCCCGACAGGATTGGGTGCGTGAGAGAGGAGGGGCGCTGAAATAGCCAGGGCTGGCGGCGTGTGATGGGGCACACCTGAACCGAATGGAGCCTCATTGCCGCCGCTGTTTAAATGCCGAGCGCGCCTCTCCTCGGGAGACCGGTCTCTTCCCCGTGCATGCACGCTGGTGTCCTCGTGGGTCCAGGAGGGGTGCGTAGAGGGACTCCCGTGCCGCCAGAGTCGTGAGCTGCCGGACCCGCAGTCCGGACGAGAACCGCACCCGTTACACGGCCGTCGGGCAAGGATGCTGGGCCGTCTAGTCCCTTCAAGCGCCGTGGGCAGAGAGAAGGATGAAGCCGCTAATAGAAGCCACCGCCCCTCTCGCCCCGGACCGGAGAGGGGAGTGCATGCAGCCGCAACACTGCCCCTTACCTGGACCCTTCCTTCCTTCCTGACCTCTGCCCTTCCCTGCACGAACCCTGCAGCACGACGAGGACACAAGATCACCTGTTTATTTTGGACATTTGATTCCCTTTTTTCTGGACACTTTGTTTATTTTCTGTTAATAAACTGTGTCTGTCGTTTGCTCCTCCCGCGACAACACACCCATTAACGTAAACTACGCCAGAGCGCGTACACATCTCACGCACAGGAAGTCGTGCGCGTGCTCGAAGCAGTTGGACATAGTGGTGTATTAGAGGTAAAAAATTATATAAATACTGTTCGGTTTCTGGCACAAACCGATCGTTTCGTGTGTTGGGACATCAGTGTGTTGTCACGAGCCGCAGGGTTTAATTTGGATTTGTCCGTGCATGTTTTTTTTACTCTCATAGACTTTGTTACCATTGCCATCCATTACGAGACCGATGGACTCCAACGGTTGGACTTAAAAGTCATCATATGTGTTCTACTGAAGAAACAAAGTCACCTACATCTTGGATGCCCTGGGGGTAAGCAGATAAACATCAAATTTTCATTTTTGGGTGAACTATCCCTTTAACTACACAGAGCCGTTGTTCACTGACGAGCTGTGCAAAAAATCAAGCGAATATGATTGTGGTTTTGCGCAGCTCGTCAGTGAACAACGGCTTTGTGTAGTTAATGCTGCTCAATGTGAAAGCACGTGATGGAGATTTACCGCTGATTACAGAACCGGCTTTACTGATAAGATGCGCGTTAAATATCGCATGCGATTTATCGTGCAGCCCTAATCAATGTTATTTTTACACAGAGATTGGTAGGTCTGTTAGTAAAATCTGTTGACTTTAGCCATCTTTGTTGCATTCTGTGCCAATGGTGACCATTCAAAAATGGGGAAAGAGCATCTTTCAAGTTTTTTTTCTTGAGTTTAAGGTAGGGATGCGCCGATCCGATATTCATATCGGGTATCGGCTCCGATAATGCCATTTTTCTCGGATCGGGTATCGATCAGAGAGAGCCGATCCAAGCATTCAACTGTTTAAATGTTATTCATTGCACACTACTAAGGATACACTAATATTTAAATTAAATTATGATAGACCAACCCTCTACATTACGAGTAAATCACTCGCATATGCGACTACATTTTCACACTGGGCGACTAAATGATGTCTAATATTAGCCAATGGCTAATCAGTTCTCAGATTTTACTCGCCAGTGTGTGAGTTGGATGCTGAGTATATGATTAGCACAGATATATGTTCACTCACAGAACACTCTGACTGAGCGCTTCAGAGTTTCACTCTCCGTCAAGCGATCTGTACGGTGGCCGAAAAGTGCAAAAGTCTGAAACAATTCTGAAAACAAAATAACAAATTACAAACGCAAATGCAAGTCTAAAAAACTAAATGACAATTCAGAAAGCACAACAACAATTCAGAAAACATTATAACAAGTCAAAAAACACAAAGACAAATCAGACAAACCGGAAAAGGTAGGTATAGTTTGAGACAGCGCCATTGGTTTGGGATTACTCACCGCTGACTGGACGAGACATCTGTCAATCAGAAAATACGGGGTGTATATTTACATTTAGTCAAAAGTGGCTGTAAAACATCAGCTCCAGTTGTGCAGATGGATAAGTGCGTGTCCTTGGCTTTTTGACGCGATCGACCCGGGTTCGATCCCACCTTTTGCCAAACTTTTTTTCTCCCTTTTCAAATCTCGTATCACATCGTAAAGGCATTTATTTTCAATAAAAATAAATAATCAAAAAGTTGAAAATAAACTTATCGAGTAGGGTTTAGGGTAGGTGTAGGGAGGGCTTTATTGTACCAATAAGGTGGCATCCATTTAATAATTAAAATTATAATTTACACTCAATATGTTATTATTGGATACTGTTTTATAATGTACTACAATACTGAAGTGCAGATAATTGCCACCATTTGCAACAAGTAGTATACTTGATAGTAGAAATACTGCTATTTTAACATGGTGTAAATAGGTATTTGCACTTAGTGTAAATGGCATATTGCTAAAAAATACAGCTATTTTCACTTAGGGTTAATAGAATTTATTGCTAATACGAGATTTGAAAAGGGAGAAAAAAAAAA
>NW_015505370.1:1388506-1389524 GCF_001515645.1 Sinocyclocheilus grahami
ACCGCTGACTGGACGAGACATCTGTCAATCAGAAAATACGGGGTGTATATTTACATTTAGTCAAAAGTGGCTGTAAAACATCAGCTCCAGTTGTGCAGATGGATAAGTGCGTGTCCTTGGCTTTTTGACGCGATCGACCCGGGTTCGATCCCACCTTTTGCCAAACTTTTTTTCTCCCTTTTCAAATCTCGTATCACATCGTAAAGGCATTTATTTTCAATAAAAATAAATAATCAAAAAGTTGAAAATAAACTTATCGAGTAGGGTTTAGGGTAGGTGTAGGGAGGGTTTTATTGTACCAATAAGGTGGCATCCATTTAATAATTAAAATTATAATTTACACTCAATATGTTATTATTGGATACTGTTTTATAATGTACTACAATACTGAAGTGCAGATAATTGCCACCATTTGCAACAAGTAGTATACTTGATAGTAGAAATACTGCTATTTTAACATGGTGTAAATAGGTATTTGCACTTAGTGTAAATGGCATATTGCTAAAAAATACAGCTATTTTCACTTAGGGTTAATAGAATTTATTGCTAATACGAGATTTGAAAAGGGAGAAAAAAAAAAGTTCAGCAAAAGCCATCGCTTTCTCTCACACGCGCAAAAGAGCGAGAGCGAGCGAGTCTTGCATAACATGCAGAATTGATGCGCTACATGTAAACAATTATACTTTGTATTTTCCTGTAAAAATAACAGAGTTCCTTTGGAATTCTTCAGCTGTTAAGAACTGCCGGGTTTTCCTGTAGTAGGCGGAATTTATGCGCAAACGACAATCTCATTGGCTGGTGCTTACCTATTAATTCTAATTACTAAACTTCTATTATTAAATAATACTTGATTATCATATTATAATGCTTGACTGACTGATATTAAGAGTGTACTTTCAGATATTTAAAAAGCTGTACCATTTTACAAAAATTATATGTCTGTAAAATGGCATAACTTTATATATGTTTATAGTATTTCAGTCTGGCGAGTAAACAAAAAAATATACTAGCCGATGGC
>NW_015505370.1:1390041-1398025 GCF_001515645.1 Sinocyclocheilus grahami
CAGTGTTGTAAATACAACTTAACCACTGATTTCTAGTCGTGTCCTCTTCTGGAAGGCCAAACAAAGTAGTTTTGCTTTCACAACGAAACAGAGTCACACACCCGCAGCCTTGAGTGAGCGGAGGCTGCAGGCCTAGAGTGAGCCGCCGGCTTGAGTGAGCAGAGGCGGGCGGACTTGAGAACGGTGCGGCCGGCAGATTTGACGAAGGAACATCCGGCGGGCTTGCGGCAACCACATGTGACGACCCAGGGGTGGACTCCACTTCGTCCACGGTGAAAGCCGATCCGGCGATCAACAGCGCGAAGTTGATGTATTTCCTCAGCGACCAGCACGGATCAGCTCCAGGCATGACGAAGCAGGTATCGTCCTCTTTTGGAAGGCCAACCAAAGTAGTTTTGCTTTCACAACGAAACACAGCACCTTCACGACATGGCGGCGGCGGCAACAACAATACTACAGCGAGAATAAAAGTTACACCTTCTTTCTTTTGCGTGAACATTTGGGCGGCGTTATGCAAATCTTCCCACATCGTGATGTAGACATCTGAGGGCGTGTTAGAACGAGCCGTTTTAGGTAGGCATGGTTGACTCTTACCTTTTATAAAGAATATCTCTTTGGATTTGAGACTTTAGTCTTTGCAACTTTACAGATCTTCTATATGCACTAAGAGCTTGTAACACTCCAAAGAGAAAGGAAAAAATGGAAATCGCATCATATGACCCCTTTAAGCTGGTGCACCGCTAGTGTAACTTTGTTTTCGTTTTGCGCAAGCTGCAACATTTCTGTTCTGTGTAACAGAAACACTCGGTTTAGCGGAACCTTTACGATTAATTAACCGTGACGTTTTAAAGTGCGGTTAATCGCGAAACCGGTTAATCGCTGCATCCCTAGCCTTGACAATGAAAATTCCAAAAGAAAGGTTTATTAAGAATTGGAATCTAAAATCATATTGCGATATCTTTAATACTTCTTGAGTTATAGGCATACAAACTTTGGAAAAATAATATTTATGGCACTCAGACAGGTATGTTCTAGTGGTCGACCGATTTTGTTTTTTGAGAGGCGATATAATTGTATTTATTTTAATATTTAAGAAATTTGAAATCATTTGAAAATGGATTAAAAAATAAATGTGTAAAATAAACACATTTATCCTTTAAATGACAAAGTATTTTTTTTTTTTTTACAAATAAATATTTAACAAAAATATAATTAAAAAGGAAGTAAGCACTGTAACCAACAGGGCACTCAGTATTCTGGGAAGTTTGTGTGCATTGGGATATGGGAATCATATTTTTTCAAATAAAGCCAAGGTAACACTCATTTTACACACAGCACACAGTGAAAATTACATGAATATGACATTGGGCAAAAGCATGAAGCGCTGCATAAAGAGTTTAAAGTTTGTGGATTGCGCGTCTCCAGTGAAGAAGAACTCTCCTGTACATTTTCAATTCGCACGGACCGACCGTCACGCAATCATGCAGTATACACATGCACACTTCACAAGATCTCACAGCTGGATTTGACTAAGTTTGCAAGATTTTTTCAATTAAATGTTCATAAGTCATTCAAAGTCTTGTTTAAATGATATAAATGCGTATTTGCTGAATGCTGACGGAAAACTAGAAAATATTATAACGTTTGCCTTTCTATAACTAATAATATAAAAGCAATCGTTATAATATTTTTTTGTATACATTTTAATTCCTTTGTTTAACAGTTCTTTCTGATTATTAGACAGATTTCTGTCCGTGTTAGACAGAACTGTTAACGACGACAGCGAACAAGGAGAATGTGAGCACTGTATGCTCAGGCGGTGTCGACAGAACCGTTAACGACGACAGCGAACAAGGAGAATGTGAGCACTGAATGCTCAGGCGCTGTTGTTCTCAGCGCCGTCAAAATAAAAGTCCCGCCTCGAACGCATCAGCCAAACTGCAAAACTTTGAAATTGATGTTTGAAAAATGCCAAATATCAGCCGATATATCGGTCGACCACTAGTATGTTCAATGCAGTTGTTTTGACAGAAGGAAACGAGATACATTTCTTGTTTCAACATTACTTGTTCTTCAAACATTCCTCTTTAAAAGAAAAGAAGTATCATATTTATGCAAAGTGACCCACATTTGGCATTTGACCACTGAATGTGTGTACAATTTAACGATTTACTCCTGGAGCCATATGGAAATTCCAATATCTCTGGAACTGAATCATATAGGGCCTTAAATGAAGATGCCAAAAGGAAGGTTTGTTAAGACCCAATATCTAAAAAGGCATTAAGATATCTTTAATATTTCGTGAGTTACAGGCATGCAAACTCTGGAGAAAAAAACTTGAAAAGTGCTCTTTGCCCTTTTTTGGATGGTCACCATTGGCACATAATGCAACAAAGATTGCTAAAGTCCTACAGACCTACCAATCTCTGTGTAAAAATAACATTATGATGCTGCATCTTTCTGAAGTCATTTTTACACCCTTGTAATTTGGCTCTGAATCTCAGGTGAAAATTGCCATTTTGACCCCCCCCTACAAAATAGTGGATTACTCAGTAAATATTCATCCTGACCATGACATTTAATATTTTGGCTTTCATTACTATACATGTTTATCTTTCTTCAAAAAAAATATTAGCAAAATCAAAAATTTGAGCCGGGGACATCTGGTTGAGTTGACAAAGAATGACCCTATACATCCATCCTTCCTTCCTTAAAAATTATGCATTACATAAAGAAATTATACAAATTGTCAATTACTTTAGATTATATATTAATTTATGATTTCACTGATGTATCAATAATTGTAGTAATTATGATATATGGGCAGAAACTATGGCCACAAACAAGTTTTGTAAAAGAAACCAGTTCTTTTATTTTACAGTAGTATAACGCCGAATGCATCTTCTGTTTAGTATCCCGCATGCAATCTGTTAGATATTCTTTATATGCATTAAATTGATTTAGTCCAAAGACTGCGTAAGCAAATTATTTACCCATTTATCTCCAAAGTTAATTGTTTTTTCACACAATGTTTTTTAATTATTCAGGTAGCTGAGCCCATCCAAATTCAAGTTCAGGCACCTCGCTGATGTATCAATAATTGTAGTAATTATGATATATGGGCAGAAACTATGGCCACAAACAAGTTTTGTAAAAGAAACCAGTTCTTTTATTTTACAGTAGTATAACGCCGAATGCATCTTCTGTTTAGTATCCCGCATGCAATCTGTTAGATATTCTTTATATGCATTAAATTAATTTAGTCCAAAGACTGCGTAAGCAAATTATTTACCCATTTATCTCCAAAGTTAATTGTTTTTTCACACCTTTAATTATTCAGGTAGCTGAGCCCATCCAAATTCAAGTTCAGGCACCTCTGAAGCAAGACATTAAACAACGGCTGACAACTCCAATAACAATTTTACAGCCGCAGAATCTGTCAGCCAGTCAGCCGCTAGTGAAGGTTTCAACCATAGGAACATTAAGCAGCCCACAGATCTTCCACATCACCCCTGTGTCTGGACAGCAGCAATTTTTCTTACAAAACCCAAGCGATCCTCCAATTCAGCTTCTCCTTCAGAAACCAGCTCCTGTTGTTAGCACCATTTCTGTCCCCATTAGCAAGGTACACGTCCCTGCACCTGCCACGGTCAAGAGTCCACCAGCCAAGCCAATAGTTCCTACCCCAAAGATCCTAGTGCCGTCTCCGAAAGTTTCATCTTCTCCAGCCAAGGTAACAATTCCTTCCAAAGTCATTACTGTGGAAACAAAAACCGCAACTCCAGCTGTTGAAAAAAACACACAGAAAGTTAAAAATCGCCAGAAGAAACCTCAGAAAATCCAAACCCGATCTGGTCGGGTGTCCAGACCACCTAAGCACAAGGTGAAAGACTACAAGTTTATTAAGAATGAGGACTTGGCAGAAAGCCACCAGTCAGATTCAGATGACTACTCTGAGATAAGTGTGGAGGATGAGGATGGAGAGGAAGGCAAGAAGAAGACCTCAGATGTGACACACAACCTCCGTGACAAAGCCTTTAAATGTGATACCTGTGAGAAAGCGTACATCGGCGTCGCCGGTTTGAACAGACACTATAAGCTAAATCCCACACATGACAAGAATCCAACACCACCTCAAGCAGAAGACGAACAACCTTCAGGAACAGAAGTCACCGATACTAGTCAAGTGAAAACACTCAGTACTCAAAACGTAAGATGATTTGTTTTGATTGCTTGATATTAGGTCTCCGATCATTAAAAAAAAAAAAGGATCTGATTGATCAGAGAATTGCATATAAAATATTTCAGGTTCAAGAAATTGGGAAGGTAGAACCCAGGAGACCTGGGCGGCCCAGAGGACCAGGTCGTCCTGGTCGTCCTAGGAGGCCTGGGCGGCCACCTAAAAGAGGACGACCGGGAAGGCCACCCAAGTACCCCAGAGGAATGAGCTTGGAGCAGCAAGCACAAAGACAGAGGAATCGACTGAAAGAAGTAAGATCTGTGTGCTGTTCTTTGCAGACATTCAGATCAGTTACGCATGCATTAAAAAAATGCTTTGTTATAGTGGCTTCTCACTATTATCACAAATATGTTTTATAACCTTACGTATTTGTTGTTATAATGTTATAACAGAATTCTCAATTTTGGTTGATACTGTGGGATTCGAAAATCCACGATAACAAAAAAAAACTTCTGTTTAGCATTTTTGTAATTTAATAGTTTCTTTCATGACATTGTTATCGATCACTGTTAGCTGATAACATTTAACTGACATGAACTGTTATCAGTTATCAGAATGAAAAGTTGAATTATAAAAACGAACTTTTAAATAAAATTGTATAATATCTGAAGGACCATTCACGCCATGTATGATAGCTAGTGTCCACTCCAACGGTCTGTATATTGTAAGTGTGATTCTGATTGGCTGTCAATATTTTTATTGTTCATCAATTGGAAAAAATGGTTCTGAAAGTAGGTGAATGAGTAGGTGTGTGTCGTTATCGTTGTGATGTGGACAATCCCTTTTCTTATAGTATTATAACTTCCTAGTTTTATAGCACGCAAACTGTCAGGTCCACATGGTTGTTTAAAACCTGATCATGTTTTCCAGCCTGATTTTGAGATCTTAAGCTTTGGTTGTTAGCAAGAATTTTTTCTAACAAATGAATTGATGTGGTCGATGTCACAAATTTTGTTTATTCGATAAGTGACACAAAAATGGTGGTGAATCTGAAAAACTTTCTCTTTATTTATGAATTTGTTTAAAATTTTTCAAAAATTCTGTAACTTTCTTTTATTTCCAGGTTTACATTAGATTTCAAATCTCAGATTTTCTGTTGGACTGATCATTTAAAATCCCACTGTGTTGTCTAGTTAGAACAGACACTTTTGACACGTTTTATTTATTTTTCTATGTTTGTTTAAGCAATTAAAGTAAATTTTATTCTACTGTCTTTACAAAAAGATATTGTAATGTTGTGGTAAATATTCTCATTACTGCAAAAACAATCCCAGCAGAGCAGTTAATTAAATCACTGATACTAACAGCGGGTACTGAACATCTTTCATCTTTCTTCAGTTTATTAAACAGTATGATGATGAAGATCTCATGGAGATCGTTCTTCCACGTCTGGCCAGAGTCATGACTGTATGGGAGTTTGTGCTGATGAAGGTAAGTTTAGACGTTCTGAAACATGGGATAGATTTTTTTTTATTTTGTCTGGTCGTGCCCATTTCTCACTGTAAAATATCATGTTATTACATGTATTGGAAGCATTTCATGCACGCTTACAGTGTGCTTGTTCCTTTAGGTGGAAAAGGGCTACCCGTCAAAGCAACAGTTCCCGAGCGTATACCATGAATTTGAACAGCTACACAGCCAGGTGAAGAAGATGGCCCTGGAATATTTGCACACATCACCAGCCTCCCGGCCAGCTATAGAGGTCAACAACATGGGAGTAAGTAATCGCAAGACATTTGGCCACTGCAGCTTTGTGCTCAAGCATGAGTACCATACACATTTTCTGTCATTCCAGGTTTTACAATCTCTGGGTGTAACCGATCCCAATGCACTAAAACTCCTGACTTCCTCTGAAGGACAACAAAGTCAAAAGACAAATCAGTCAGAGCCACGAGCAAATCAGGCCACCAAGAGCCTACGGAGTATCGAGGTACATTCTGTGCAAAAATCATTCCAGTGCAGACTCCTTTATGACTCCTTTAGTGTACATAGCACACATTGCTCAGCTGCAGAATTGTTTAATTCTGTCTACTAACTAGTCATTTAATTCAGGGAGTTTTAAACTTTTAGATGGCCTGCCTGAACCTCCAAAGATGATGCTCTTGTGAGGAACCCCCTTTGTAAAATATAAAGGCACTATTATTAAAATGAAAAGTTGAATTATAAAAACGAACTTTTAAATAAAATTGTATAATATCTGAAGGACCATTCACGCCATGTATGATAGCTAGTGTCCACTCCAACGGTCTGTATATTGTAAGTGTGATTCTGATTGGCTGTCAATATTTTTATTGTTCATCAATTGGAAAAAATGGTTCTGAAAGTAGGTGAATGAGTAGGTGTGTGTCGTTATCGTTGTGATGTGGACAATCCCTATTCTTATAGTATTATAACTTCCTAGTTTTATAGCACACAAACTGTCAGGTCCACATGGTTGTTTAAAACCTGATCATGTTTTCCAGCCTGATTTTGAGATCTTAAGCTTTGGTTGTTAGCAAGAAATTTTTTTCTAACAAATGAATTGACGTGGTCGATGTCACAAATTTTGTTTATTCGATAAGTGACACAAAAATGGTGGTGAATCTGAAAAACTTTCTCTTTATTTATGAATTTTTGTTTAAAAGTTTTCAAAAATTCTGTAACTTTCTTTTATTTCCAGGTTTACATTAGATTTCAAATCTCAGATTTTCTGTTGGACTGATCATTTAAAATCCCACTGTGTTGTCTAGTTAGAACAGACACTTTTGACACGTTTTATTTATTTTTCTATGTTTGTTTAAGCAATTAAAGTAAATTTTATTCTACTGTCTTTACAAAAAGATATTGTAATGTTGTGGTAAAGAATAATCGGTTATCGGTATCGGCCAAAATTTTCATATCGGTGCATCCCTATATTTAAAGAATATATACTTTGTATTAAGCTTACTAACATCTTTATATACCCAGTACTAGGGTAATTAATGTAAAGATAAACATTTAAATGAAAATGAAAAAAAGAAAAAGTTGTATTTTTCTTACTGTTAAAATCTTGGGCTTTTAATAGCATAAGATAACCTTTATTAATCGCATTAATTATCCTTTAGAAATCAGAATGAAATGGTAATATCTAATAGGGTTAACATGATGAAAGCTGTGCTAAATGTCTTTTATCCAAAAGTTATGGGTTGATGATTTATGTTTTTGAAACAAGTCTCTTATGTTTACTAAGGCTGCATTTATTATACAAAATACAGTAAAACAGTAATAATGTGAAATATTATTACAATTTAAAATGACTCTTTTCTCTTTAGTACAATTTAAAATGTAATTTATTCCTGTGATGGAAAAGCTGAATTTTTAGCAGCCATTACTCCAGTCTTCAGTTTCAAATGGTCCTTCAGAAATCATTCTAATCAGCTGATTTGGTGCTCAAGAAGCATTTTCTCTTATCAATGTTGAAAACAGTTGTGCTGCTTGATACTTTTGTGGAATGTTTGATACATTTTTTTTCAAGATTCTCTGATGAATTGAAAGTTCAAAAGAACAGCATTTATTGAAATAGAAATAACTTAACAACTTAACTGTTACTTTTGATCAATTTAATGTGTCCTTGTGGAATAAAAATATTTATCTATTTTAAGTTAACCTCGACAGCCCTATTTTTGTTCTGTGGACCCTTGATTTAGTAGACACTTTTATTACTTTTTTTTTTTTTTTTTTTTTTTTTTTTTTTAAACTTTTCGAAAACTTTTTTTTTCCTTTTTC
>NW_015505370.1:1398241-1480090 GCF_001515645.1 Sinocyclocheilus grahami
TTTGGACCCTTTATTTAGTAGAACCTTTTTTTTTTTTTTTTTTTTTTTTTTTTTTTTTTCATGATTTGCTCCTTTTTGGGTTTTGAACCTGCAAACGTTCATTTACCTAGTTCCATATTATCATCACTCCACTGTGAGCTGTTTTGGACTACTTGTTATAGTTTTATGTGAACAAAACACCGTTACTGTGTATAGTAATAATATTTCCTCTTCGTGTTGTTCTTAGAATGCCAAAATGCTGCCTCCTGCAAAAAGGTTCAAAATAGAAAACTGCAATGAAGAAACCAACGGCTATCGAGTTGATCAGAATGGTATCCAGAAGGACGAGAGTGTTGATGGCTCCATGCTGCGTAAGCCTCAGGTGGTGCTGACCAGACTGGAGAACTTGACTTCTGTAGATCTAACCTCTGACGACGCTACACAGAGCACTGAAAACACCGTCCCGGAGAGGACAGAGGAAGAGCCTATGGAGACGGAAGTGTTGTCTTCGGATTCTGAAGCCACAAAAACCATAGAAGACCCCGAGATCTCCAAGGTTCTGAACAGCAGCGTCGTTGTGGACATCGTGGATCAGATGAAACAGCTGGAACAAGCTCTGAGCATAGACTCGCAAGAAGCCGCTCAACAAGAGGTTCAAGACAGCCAAACCGATGCTCTCGAAGATCCCGAGGGCAGTCAGGTGGTGCAGCAAGAATCTTCAGTTATTTTCCAGACAGCAGAGGGGCTTGTCATGCAGAGCGCTGAAGAGTTAGCCGCCAAAGGCATCGTCATTGTCAACGGGCCCGATGGCACCACGATGCACATCGAGGCACCTGAAGGCATTCCTTTAGAGACCGTTCATGCCCTGCTGGGCATTGAAACCGAAAGAAAGACTTAATGGAGTCACATCTTCACTTCCTGTTTTTGTCCATTATTCACACCATACATACGTTCTGCCTGTGTAATGGTGTTTTTTTTCAATGAACTTTTATTGCATTCTTTGTAAATTTGTATAAAAACAGTATTATATATTAGTAGTTTTTTTTGTTTGTTTGTTTATACAAAAAGAAGTCATTGTTCATTTCAAATTTTAGAGAATGTTCACTTATGTTGGCATATCTTAACTATTGGTTTCAGAGTCCGTGACTATGTAGCTGCGTGTTACATGTCTCAAGGGGACGTGACAAGAGTGATGACATGGTGGGAAACACTTGTGACAACACACTAAATTGTGGAGGGAATCCAGTGTTTTTCATTCTGGAAACTGATTCTTTCACAACATGCACAGATGGGAGGAAAGAAAATACTATCTGCCAAAACTAAGTTATGGACTCCAGCAAGGTTCAGTAAAGCTGTGGTAAGACTTTTGTGATACTGTGTCCACTTAGTTGGCCATCCAGTGGAATCTGTATATAAACCGTTCCTTTATGTTAGCAAGCCAGGCTGTAGTTATAATACAGTTTAAATTGGTACCCCATGACATTTTATTTATTCAAACACTTTTGGACGTTTGTTTGTTCGTTCGTTTGAAAATTAACCTGAAAATGGTTGATCCCTAGAGGTCTGGCCTAAAAACATATTTTGAGATGTCTTATGCATAGGGAATGTTTTGGTTTTGATAACTGGCCACTCAGTGCAGTAAGAAAGCGCTCTAGATTTGTAAAACAAACGGAGAAAACTTGAGGTGCTTATAATCTTAGACTGCAGCCTCAGATGTTCCATTGTTTCTGTTATTTAGTAGTTTGTCTAGTGCAAAAGTCATTTGAAAAGTTGTTGCACTATTTTATTACTTTTTATATAATATCTGGTTTACTGTGTTTTTGAAACATCTCAGCATTTTTAATACAAAGGGACATGTTCGAATATGACATTAAAACTTTTGTGAGTGAGTTTATGGAGTTAAGACTTTGTATGGTACAGACTGCTTACAAGGCAGTAATACAGTTATAAAAATAACATATTTTCGAGAAATACATTTGAAGGTTAAACATTACATCAAAGCTATATACATGTCATGATATGCTTTTAATTTGTTTACATAGTCCTCATGCATAGACTCCAGACTGAATCACAAAGGTCTGTGACCTGTTTCCAATAGCAAACTCCCTAGTAGCAGTTTTCCACTGTCCTCAATGTAGGGTTGGTACAGCCACAATGACAGGTAAACCATGGAAAGATCAGCATTAGCCGTGTGGGCCAATTCTCGCAGTATAGTCTTCAGCGCCAACTCCTGCTTGTATGACTCGTAAAGCTTGGAAGATACTTCAACTGTCACGAAGGTGACAAAGAAACAAAGGCCAATAACACAGAGCATGAGTGATTATGGGACATTGACATTTACATTTTTTAAATTGAGATAACATAGGGCTTTCATATATTTCATGTACCAGTTTTAGTTTTTTTAAATAATATATGATTATACATATTATGGTTGTCATACATGTATATGAAAACTTGCAATACATTTACACACCCTCAGGCCAGCCACGATGCAGATGAGTTTGTTTCTTCATCAGAACAGATTTGGAGAAATTTCGCATTACATCACTTGCTCACCAATGGATCCTCTGCAATCAATCTGATCCTCTGTGAATGGGTGCCGTCAGAATGTGTTCGAACAGCTGATAAAAAAATCACAATAATTAACAAGTAATCCAGACTCCAGTTGATTAATGTCTTGTTTAGTGAATAGTCAAAAGTGTTTTTTCAGCTGTGTGGATTCTCATTCTGACGGTACCATTGTGGAGGGAATCCAGTGTTTTTCATTCTGGAAACTGATTCTTTCACAACATGCACAGATGGGAGGAAAGAAAATACTATCTGCCAAAACTAAGTTATGGACTCCAGCAAGGTTCAGTAAAGCTGTGGTAAGACTTTTGTGATACTGTGTCCACTTAGTTGGCCATCCAGTGGAATCTGTATATAAACCGTTCCTTTATGTTAGCAAGCCAGGCTGTAGTTATAATACAGTTTAAATTGGTACCCCATGACATTTTATTTATTCAAACACTTTTGGACGTTTGTTTGTTCGTTCGTTTGAAAATTAACCTGAAAATGGTTGATCCCTAGAGGTCTGGCCTAAAAACATATTTTGAGATGTCTTATGCATAGGGAATGTTTTGGTTTTGATAACTGGCCACTCAGTGCAGTAAGAAAGCGCTCTAGATTTGTAAAACAAACGGAGAAAACTTGAGGTGCTTATAATCTTAGACTGCAGCCTCAGATGTTCCATTGTTTCTGTTATTTAGTAGTTTGTCTAGTGCAAAAGTCATTTGAAAAGTTGTTGCACTATTTTATTACTTTTTATATAATATCTGGTTTACTGTGTTTTTGAAACATCTCAGCATTTTTAATACAAAGGGACATGTTCGAATATGACATTAAAACTTTTGTGAGTGAGTTTATGGAGTTAAGACTTTGTATGGTACAGACTGCTTACAAGGCAGTAATACAGTTATAAAAATAACATATTTTCGAGAAATACATTTGAAGGTTAAACATTACATCAAAGCTATATACATGTCATGATATGCTTTTAATTTGTTTACATAGTCCTCATGCATAGACTCCAGACTGAATCACAAAGGTCTGTGACCTGTTTCCAATAGCAAACTCCCTAGTAGCAGTTTTCCACTGTCCTCAATGTAGGGTTGGTACAGCCACAATGACAGGTAAACCATGGAAAGATCAGCATTAGCCGTGTGGGCCAATTCTCGCAGTATAGTCTTCAGCGCCAACTCCTGCTTGTATGACTCGTAAAGCTTGGAAGATACTTCAACTGTCACGAAGGTGACAAAGAAACAAAGGCCAATAACACAGAGCATGAGTGATTATGGGACATTGACATTGACATTTTTTAAATTGAGATAACATAGGGCTTTCATATATTTCATGTACCAGTTTTTGTTTTTTTAAATAATATATGATTATACATATTATGGTTGTCATACATGTATATGAAAACTTGCAATACATTTACACACCCTCAGGCCAGCCACGATGCAGATGAGTTTGTTTCTTCATCAGAACAGATTTGGAGAAATTTCGCATTACATCACTTGCTCACCAATGGATCCTCTGCAATCAATCTGATCCTCTGTGAATGGGTGCCGTCAGAATGTGTTCGAACAGCTGATAAAAAAATCACAATAATTAACAAGTAATCCAGACTCCAGTTGATTAATGTCTTGTTTAGTGAATAGTCAAAAGTGTTTTTTCAGCTGTGTGGATTCTCATTCTGACGGTACCCATTCAGAGGACCCATTGATGAGCAAGTGATGCCAAATTTCTCCAAATCTGTTACGATGAAGAAACAAACTTATTTACATCTTGGATGGCCTGAGTAGCAATTTGTCATTTTTGGGTGAACTATTCCTTTAAGGGGTCACATTTGCAAAGTAAGCAAATGATTGCTTCACACTAAATTAGTGTATATATATACACACACACACAAACACATACATATAAATTTAGACGTAAACCAACTTTATTAAAGTAAACTTTGGACATACAGATCAAATGAACAGAGAATGGGATAGTTTGGTATGTGATTGAACATTTGTTCTATTCCTCTTACCAAACTGATGTGTGGACCACGTGTGAAAGAGAGGTGCTGCTCTTCCTTTCTCTCCAAACCGGAATGCTTTAACTCACAGATGCCACGCTCAGCATGGACCATCTTCTCCATCTTTGACAGTATGTTTGCCTTTGGCGAAACATTTTAGACTACATAAAAATGTTTACAAAAAGGAAGTATTGCTAATGCTCGTTCTGCAAAAAGTTACCATTTTATCCACAACGTCTTGTAACTCGACACATTCTTCTTCCAGCTCTTGGTTGCTCTGTTTCAGATTCTCTGAAAAGTGTCCAGCTGCCAAACTGCCTCCTTCCATCACAACATCAGGCTCAAGATCTGATCTGGGAACAGACATGATGGAGAAAACAGGTTACAGGTGTAAAAGAGCAGGCATATACAAATGAATATATAAACGCATTAGAATTGTACTATACAGTATAATTTATTTATATAATTTATATTTATTGTTTGATTAACACATTAAACGTACTTTTTGCTCACTCCCTGATTAACAATTTTAGTCGCAATCGTGGATCCCTCATTTAATCGCTCCCATTTCAGGATGAGATTATGCCAATCTGCGGCATCGTCCTTTAATTTCCTGGCCCTTTTTTTCAAATTGCCCTTTTTTTTCCTGGGGTCGTGGACTCCGACATTATGCATTTAATAGTGCTTGCTTTAATGTTAATCTGTACAATGCAATATCATCAGCTGAATTATGTTGTGCTTTTTCTCATCACGTAATTTAACTGAGAACATATGACCTATTTGCAGATTTCTTCTCAAAAAGCTGTATAATTGTCATTTATTGCATTAATTTTAAAAGTAGTTTTCAAGTATTTTAGTTCATCACAGTCAACAACATAGCCATTTATTGTTAACTCGCGTGTTTCTTCTACTCTTTTGCTCTGCCTCTGCCGTTTAATGCTATGACTATTGCGAACCGTGTTAGGGACACCTAATGGGACATTTATGTTATTGCATCGCTGACTGAGGCCAGGGGGCTTCTCAGCAGTCAGCTCTTGGTATCTTAACACTTTGTGATGGAGGGGCTCTGCATTACTTTTTATGTGGGTCTAGAATTTAATGGATCTTTTTTTTATTATTTGAACTATTAGTGGGTACAGTACTAATATTAGTTGTTTATTAGTTGTACTCATACTATATTATGCCACTGATCCAGAGACTGTTCCCCAGCATCAGATAATCTGATGGTCACATTCGGCCCAACACCCATTTACACTTGTGTCTACAATCAAGACATTTACTGCACAAAAGCTATTTACTCTGCAGAACTTTATACTTCCTGACAAAGGTCCATGCTTGTTGTTTTCTTGCAGTCTCTCTCTTTTTAATCTACATTTCTCTAAAATTAAAATATGCATAAATATACATTTATTAATGCACTGTATTAAGATTTAGACATTTAGAAAGAAATGATCTTTTTTTTATTATTTGAACTATTAGTGGGTACAGTACTAATATTAGTTGTTTATTAGTTGTACTCATACTATATTATGCCACTGATCCAAAGACTGTTCCCCAGCATCAGAGAATCTGATGGTCACGTTCGGCCCAACACCCATGTACACTTGTGTCTACAATCAAGACATTTACTGCACAAAAGCTATTTACTCTGCAGAACTTTATACTTCCTGACAAAGGTCCATGCTTGTTGTTTTCTTGCAGTCTCTCTCTTTTTAATCTACATTTCTCTCAAATTAAAATATGCATAAATATACATTTATTAATGCACTGTATTAAGATTTAGACATTTAGAAAGAAATGCTTAAAAACAACCACTGTACTGTCTGAAGGCACATTGTTATACTGTATTGTACTGCAGTGAATATTTGTTTAAATAAGTTTTGTAAAAATGTTAGCTTTAAGGTTGGAGACAGACTACTTTTAGAGATTTTGCATTTGAAATAAATCCAGACACAGTTAATGTAAAAAAACAACAGCGACCTTTATTTAAAATTACAGCCAGTTGAAACATTAACCTGAATGAGTTGTGTAAAGCTATAATAATAAATAACAGCAAAATAGTAGGAAGACTGGTAGAGAAGTGAACAATAGTGACTTTGTTCCGACTTCATTCTTTTGGATTGTTCTAATTTCCTTTTTCAAAATCAGATTTTATTCCATTCTCCCTAATTTAAAATGAATATTTGCTGTTTATTTTTTTTTTACAGTGGCAATATTACATAAAGGCAACAGGATTAATTTATATACATTAATTTTAACATTAAGACAATCTGCAAACTCCTTGACGTTACAAAAAATTATTGTTACATGCCTTCTGATGGTACACTTTTTTTGTTTTTCAATTTAATTGCTCATGACACTTAACTCAGTTATTCTTACAGTTTAATTTAAATCACAAATTTTGTTGTAGTTTATTATTAAGGTATTGGCAGTTTTATTTCCCCCAAAGGCCATTTTTATTTCTTGGACCCTGTCTGCAGCCAAATTACATGCTGATACCTTGGACTTTAAATAGTAAAAGAAAAGGCCCATAGTGTAACTCTCCTTTGAATTACTTACCTGGTATTACTTACCTGGTGAGAGTATTATTCAAATGAACATACAAAGTGATAAATAAATAAACCTCTACCACATTTTGTTTATTTTCACATTATGTTTTTAATGTGGCACACAGGTGTAATATAGAGGAATCACACCGGTGAAAGGAAACACTAGGGTTGTGAGAGGATTCCATGATGCCTTCGAGACAGAACCCCCTAGCATTAGCAAGAACCTCTAGGACTAGTGAGGTTGAGAGAGGAGCTCTGGGACTGGAGCAGCCCTGGACACGAGCTCTGACTGAGGCTATGACAGGAAACACTGGGCCAGACTTTGCTGCAATTTCCTTGGCAGGCGTGGCATGAAACTCTGTACCATCATGAGAGGAACCTTTGTGCATCAGTGACGTGCATTAGTGTGACCTGGTCGGTTTTGTCAGGAACCACTGGGAAGCTGTGCGACTGGAGCTGCTATGACACAGAGCTCTAGAGCTGTAGCAGGCTGGGACAGGGACCTGTTACATGACTTCTCTGACCTCAGCAGGTTTAGGAACCTTTAGGGATGCCTTCGCTGTGACTTCTGGAGGGTCCCTGACAGGATTTTTGGGACCTAGTTGCTTGTGGCAGGAACTTTTGGAGCGTCAATGTGAGGGACCTCTGGGACCAGTGAAGCTATGAAAAGGGGATCCTGAGACTTTCATCCTCTGTGGGGCCTTGCAAAAACTTCCACCTCAAGCTAAGGAGCCAGACGCAACCAAGGCTTGCCAGCCCTGCAAGACGCAAAGGCTGGAGGGACGGAGGGTCTAACTTAACTAACTAAAACTAAACTAACTCTTTACAATATGTACACATCCCTAAGCAAGTACTGTAGCTCCACAAGGCGCAAAAACTACCACCGCAAGCCAAGGTGCCAGATGCAACCAAGGCTTGCCAGCCCAGCAAAACGCTAAGGCTGGAGGGATTGAGGGGCCACTTGTGTCAGCCTGCCTGACGCAAGGCTGACCCTCTTTTTCATGACTTATAGGGGGACCTGAAACAGAATGTATGAGCACTGACCATATTGTTGCAGCAGGTACTGAATAGTAACAAAAGGAAGCTGATGTCCATATTGAGAGAATCAAACCAAACCAACAAACAGGCAAAAAAATAAACAAACGACCAAATGTCAGTATATACATTTTAGCTTATCTTAGACTTAGTACCTCAAACCAGTCATGGAACAGCATCTCCTCCAAATGAAGCTTCTGTTCTGGGTTGCTCTTCAGGCAACCTCGAATGAAATGGCAGCATTCTGTGCAGAAAGATGTGAAAGATGTATTACCTTCAACTTCACACCTGCTTTCTAAACTCTGAAAGATTCCCGCAATATCCTTTAGGACATCCTTTATGAAGCCACTGTTTTTCTGTTTTATATGGTTAAGAATGTCAGTTGTCCTTCTTTGCTGCAATGAATTTCACACCATCTGAGAAGCCCGGGTGGAACCAGACATTGTTCGGGAAAAGGCTGGTGAACATGGCAAACAGCAGCACGCCCAGTGACCACACTGTTGCCTCTTTCCCGTGGTACTCGCCCTTCTCAAAGTACTCGGGAGGGCAGTACATCACTGTCCCTGAAGGCAAGAGTTTGTCACATGTTACTCTGAATGAAATGGCATTTAATTTTGTGTCACTTCTGATTAAGACACCGTGTAACTGGTCACAAGAGTTTAAGTCCCAAACTACATGTTTAAAAGGTAATACATACCAGAGTAGGTGTTGTAAGAAGAGCTTTTCAGGAGGTCCCCACACCCGAAATCAATCAGTTTGATCTCCAGGGTCTCCGGTTTCCGGTGGAACACCCCCCGGGAACAGCACACGGCAGCAGCGTCAATCACCTGCCACATGAAATGACATGCTAACTCCTCACTAAAGAGGTTGCCGTGATACTGCCAAAAAAGGTGCATGTTGACACAGGGTGAGGGCCGCTCTAGGAACATGATATACTGGTCTGGATTGTCCTGCCATTCCAGCAACTCTATGATTTGGCAACAGCTGGGGCCTTGATTGGCCATGATTGTCAGGGCCACCTCAAGAGGAACTAGACTGTGATGATCAGGCTAGAAGAAGGACAGTTTTTATGATGGTTAGATGAAAGTGCTTTCTCAAATATGGATTTAGTCTATTGAAATATTTGTTCTTTAAGACATAAATGCAAACAGTGACTGAGTGGAGATGACACAGGGAGCGCAGTCTACTTACAAGGCTGATGTACGGCACATTCTCCGTCTTGGCTGCAAATTTCACAGCCACCGGAAGGCCGTCCTTGCACCGGGCCCCCTCAAAGACGGAGCCGAATCCTCCTACCCCCATGCCGATGGCATATTTCCAGCATGAATGTGGTCTATTAAAACATAATTATAATTATAGTTATTTTTATTTTTTTTATTATTTAATAAAGCAGTGTTATGCAGTGTGACATCATGCTATACTTATTGTAAAACTATTTTAACATGGCTTGTAATTATTATATAATTATTATACTTTGGATTTTGACAGTAAACTCACCCTCGATCCTCGTGATCTCATTACAGTCCAGACGTCTCAGCAGATGTGATGCATTCGCACCTGCTGACAGAGTAACTGGACTGTCCTGAGCTTGAGGCTCATCCCCATTTGCTGGTCCTCAGCACTTGTGTAGACTTCAGGACTACTGGAAGGAGCCTCCTGATGATCATTGTCCTCTACAGTACAGACAATGTCCTGTAGAGAAGTCTGATCTAAAGAGAGGAAATTAGGAATATCAACCAAAATAATATAAAATTAATATGGCATACACATATTAATTCTTCACTTAGGGGTACTTTTGGCTAGTTTGGAAAAGTCTTTACACTATTTCATCTATATTACGACAAATAAAGCGTAAGAAAGCAGTTTTTGTGATGTGTAATGGGTGTTGTGTTTTTTTATATTGTGTGTAATATTGTGTGTAAATGATTAAGAGACTTTTTATTGGATGTACAGGGCTCTGGTGAGGAAAACATGTAATTTACCATCAGAACACCTAATGGATGGTCTGGCATCAGCATCCTGGTCCACCTCACCCTGCTCCACCTGCTCATCCTGAGCTCTGGTGGATTTGGGGCAAGACAAACAACAGAAAGAGGCAAACCTCCGGAACCTCCTCTTTTTCTTTGTTTTCTCTCGCCCTTTCTCCTGCCCGCATCCTCCCTCACCGATACCCACAGGCATCTCGTCAGGACGAGGATGGACCTCCGCCTTGTGGTCGGTGGGTGTAACTGGTGTACGGGGATTGACCTCATGCACACACTCATCACCTCCTTCCTCCACCTTTTTTCTGCGAGAAAGTCGCTGTCCCATATTCAACACACGATAAAAACGCTATCAACAACTGTAAACACCGCTGATGATAACTACTCCTTGCTTGCCACAAAGTGAGCAGCTGAGTTTCAAGTCTTTATAGTTCCGCAGTACGTTCTAAAACGTTAGGTTACTGACATAACCCCGGTTTTCTGATAACATGAAGTGAGGTATCTCACTATTTTTGCTATGGGAACGCCTCAGGCGTGACCGATCACGGAAGCACCAATAACACCACATCTGCCAACTATGGCAGACCAATCACTGCAGCGATCAGGGTGTCCTGCCTCCCTGTATATAAACCGCAGCTACCTGCCATTTTGTCATTCTCCGCATATCTCTTCTCCGTGCAGTAAAGGCAAGGAGGGGAATGTTTGTGAGATACCTCACTTCATGTTATCAGAGAACCGGGGTTACATCAGTAACCTAACGTTATTTTTCTAACACTTGTTCGGCACCTGTATTGCCGATATACTGATGAAGCAGACTAAAGAAAGTGTAGGTTATTATCTGAGTCATAACTCCCGACGGAGGTGAAAACAGAATAATATGAGGAATTCATCCCTTAATAACCTGCATTATTCACCCTGACTACTCACTCCCAGGACTGAGTAAGCCAGAGAGGGTTCTGTCACATCCAGTCTATAGAAATGAGCAAATGTGTGCGGAGAAGACCAGCTGGCTGCCGTGCAAATTTCTTGAATAGAAATGCCTCTAAACAGAGCCCAGGATGTAGCCATACCTCTAGTAGAGTGTGCTCGTAATCCTATTGGGGCTCTATATTCGCATTGTTGTTACATAACACGATAGCCTTCACTACCCAGTGGGAAAGGCATTGACGGGAGATAGGTTTTCCTTTGTAAGAGTCAGCCCACGAGACAAATAGCTCTTACGAAGTGTGCGGGTTCTCTGAACGTACGTATACAGAGCACGAACCGGACATAAACTGTGTAACCTCTCCTTCTCTGGGGATGAAAAAGGTGGTGGATGAAAAGCTAGCAGGTCCACTGATTGAAATGCACCAGCGTGATCAAACACTTTAGGCACAAACGCCAGGTTAGGTCTAAAAGTTACTTTTCGATGTTCAAATGTATGAACATCATTCATGAGGAGTGAACTGATAAAGCATGTAGCTCACTCACCCTTTTTGCTGTAGTGAGAGCAAGTAACAGAGCTGTCTTTAAAGTGAGTAGCTTTAAGGCAATGTTATCAGTGGGTTCGAAAGGGGCTTTTGAGAGCGCGTTCAGAACTACGGACAACTCCCAAGGCGGGACCAGCGGCTTCGATACTGGGTGTAGCCTATTTGCCCCTCTCATAAATCGACCGACGAGAGGGTGTTGGCCAATAGTACTTAAAGCTGATGCATCTGTTGTTAAGACCAACATGACATGCCTTAATCTCTGCCACACCATGAGGATCACTTGGGGGTGGAGTCTCCACTCCCCATACAGAGCATTCCCTCTGGACAGTAAATCCACTCCCCTGTTCAGGGTCCTGCTGCTCCACATAATCAGTTCTTTCGCTAACGAGTGAAGCTGATTTATGTAGGCTATCACTGCTTTATTGTCCGTCCTGACCAATGCATGATGATTCTTGAGAAAATACACAAAATTTCTCAGAGCTTGTAACACTGTTAGTAGTTCTAGAAAATGTATGTGCTTCTCTCTCACTACAGGAGACCAAACTCCTTTCACTGTTCTGCCCTCGAACACCGCCCCCCAGCCCGTGAGAGATGCATTTGTTGTCACCATTTTCCTTAACAGAACAGGACCCAGAGAGTATCCTGTCCTGAGAAAAGACAGGGCTCTCCAATGACGAAGAGCACTCATGCATTCTTGTGAGATGCGCACTCTGCGGCTGAGACAGCTCTGCTGAAAAACCCTGGGAGCCAAAGCAAGGCCAAAGGGTATTTTCATATACCTGTATGCTGTGCCCTGATAAGCGAACCTCAGATATTTCCTGTGAGTGGGAAAAATATCTATGTGAAAATATGCGTCCTGGAGGTCCACTGAGGTAAACCAATCTCCCTGACGTATACTCTGACACAACATTCTGAACAACAGCATTTTGAATTTGTATTTTCTGAGGTGTTCGTTGAGGACCCGTAAATCTAAAATGGGACTGAGACCTCCCCCTCTTTTGGGAATCACAAAATACCGGGAGTAAAAACCTATATGGCTTTCTCTCGTTGGAATCACTCTTATCACTCCTTTTCTCATTAAAGAGGATATTTCTTCCTATAAAACCTGAGCTGCTTCCCCTTGGGCCACTGAGATTACCACTCCATTGAACATTGAACTGATCCCCAATGGGCCCTGGGGTCCGTCTTCGCTCACTAGCGGTGTTGCAGCACACTCTAGTGGCGAAGGAGGGGAATACCATTGAAGGAGTTAGAGTCGTCTTTATTTGTGATTGTTTTAATTTTTTGTGTTATTTCTTTATTTTTTATCCCACTCTGCGCCCTCAACCCTTCGTCTGGATGCGTCAGAGAAAACTTTATTTGTGATAGGATGCTTACGAACTCTTGTCCTTCCTCCTTCAGAACAAACCTCGTAGGTGGAGGGAGAGACAATTCTTTGGGGGGCACCAGAGGAACATGGGCCATTTCCCCCGCACACATTGGACTTTGAACTGACCATACAAGCCCATTTCACATTTAAATTCCTTCTCCTTTTCCCCGTGGGAGGGAGAATGGAATCGTTCTGAAGGGATGGAACAGAGAAACCCTGAGTGCTGTCTCCAAACCCTTCCTGATGCCAAGCTGACGTCTCAGGTTGACCACTTCTCTTTTTGTTTCCCTGAGGGGTTGCCGACCAGTGTTTCGCTGTTGTGGCTGCGAAAGACTGTTTTGGTTTCATGAAACTGGGCTTTGACTGAGGGCCCGCTTTCCCGGTTGCTGCGATGGAGCCGGACAGGAAGGTTGATAGTCAGAATGTCACCCTCTCCCTGAAGGTCTGAAGTTCGGTTGGCTCGGGTGATAAGGCTGAGCTGCCGGCTTTCTGGGGAGAAAGACCTCGAATGCCTCTCCCTCTTTTTTCCGCAGGTCACATTGCTGATGCATCGCTGTTCCCGTCGTGCCAAACATGGCCTTTGGATCAATAGGGGCACCCAAAACCTCCACCTTCTCTTTGTCAGAGGGGCCTGACAAACCCAGCCATAGCGATCTCTCTCCCACAACCGCTGAGCCCATACTCCAACCGCAGATTTGAACTGCTCCGTGGGACGTGCGCAGGTTTAAATCTTCAATGACACTTATCTCCTCCCAGAGCGCTGGGTTGGGAGATCCGGAGTCCAGCTGACGCCCCATCTCCTCAAATAACTCCGCTTGATAGGCAGTAAGGAGGGACGTCGCGTGCAAAGCACGAACGGCCAGTGCAGATGATTTATAGATCTTTTGAAAAACAGAGGCGGTGAAGTGCTCCTTTTTTTTTTTTTTTCTTTTCCCTGGCAGCGAGGCTCCGGTTGAAGAGAGCGCTGCCTTGCGACTTGGATGCAAATGATTAGCCACAGATGATATAACAGGGGGAGGATCCGCCATCCCCAAATCCTCCATTCCCTGAAAATCCATCCTCGAGAAGCCCTTGACGGGCACACGTGGGAAAAAGTCTTGTCCCAAAACCTCTTCATTTCAGCCACACAAGCCGGGACAGCTGGAATAAACTGCCTCGCTGGAGGGATACGTGACGGAAGTCTCTTTCCCTCATACAAATCTCTTTCAGCCCCCTGACCTGCCGGTTGGGATGGCTAGTCGTTCGATAGTCTAGCCGCAGCCCTGCGACAGACCTTGAGTAGATCCGTGTCCGTCTGTACAGGGGAGGGTGAACTCACATCCTGTGCACTGATTTGGGGGAAGAATAGCATCTTCATCATCGTCATCCTCGGCCTTGAGGATGGCCGACAATATTTCGTCCTCGTCATCTTCCTCTCCCGCTAACATATCTTCAAAAAGTGGGGGAAGGACGGGTGACACCCTCTCCATCATCTCTCCCCACGAGCTGCTGGCCAGAGTTGGACAGAGCTGCCTGAGCGTGTTTAGTGCCCAAACAGGAGATGTAGAGGCCGTGTGAATCCTTTGCAGAAATCCACATTCCACAAGCACATGGATGGGGAGGAAGTCCTTTTCCTCCGGGGCTCTCCGGCTTTTTCGGAGAGCCATTGGGCCTGCACTCTCTTCATACGGTAAGCCCACCACAACGTGACAACTAGTACGGAGCTGTGCTGCGATAGAGAGCGCTCCTTTTCCTTATTTTTAGTGCGAGGTGAGTGCCCCCAAAAACTTGGAAAATAAATTGAAAACTTAAAACTCGTCCTGATGCGTTAGTTATCTTACTCTAAGTGAAGTCGCTCAACAAATGTTAGGAATGTATTGCGTTTGGGATGTTACCTTGCGGCTCCGACTGTAAACGAATTCCCAAAATCTGCTGAGCCAGCTTCCGGGGAAAAAAAAGAGAGTGAGAATGATGAAACGGCAGGTAGCTGCGGTTTATATACAGGGAGGCGGGACTCCCTGATCGCTGCAGCGATTGGTCTGCCATAGTTGGCAGCTGTGGTGTTATTGGTGCTTCCGCGATCGGTCACAGCTGAGGCATTCCCATAGTGAAAATAGTGAGATACCGAACGAATGTTAGAAAGAAAACTCTTGGAATTCTTTTTATGATGTCATACTGAGCTGAGAACAGGAGATTCTAACACCGATAAAACAATAATAAAAACAAGTATCTAATGATAAATTATCAAAGCATACTCATGTATTAAAAATAAATTTTTTATTTCTCATTTCTGTTTTGTTCATTAACATTTCTATGTATTTTATTGTATTATCACCACAACGTGACAACTAGTACGGAGCTGTGCTGCGATAGAGAGCGCTCCTTTTCCTTATTTTTAGTGCGAGGTGAGTGCCCCCAAAAACTTGGAAAATAAATTGAAAACTTAAAACTCGTCCTGATGCGTTAGTTATCTTACTCTAAGTGAAGTCGCTCAACAAATGTTAGGAATGTATTGCGTTTGGGATGTTACCTTGCGGCTCCGACTGTAAACGAATTCCCAAAATCTGCTGAGCCAGCTTCCGGGGAAAAAAAAGAGAGTGAGAATGATGAAACGGCAGGTAGCTGCGGTTTATATACAGGGAGGCGGGACTCCCTGATCGCTGCAGCGATTGGTCTGCCATAGTTGGCAGCTGTGGTGTTATTGGTGCTTCCGCGATCGGTCACAGCTGAGGCGTTCCCATAGTGAAAATAGTGAGATACCGAACGAATGTTAGAAAGAAAACTCTTGGAATTCTTTTTATGATGTCATACTGAGCTGAGAACAGGAGATTCTAACACCGATAAAACAATAATAAAAACAAGTATCTAATGATAAATTATCAAAGCATACTCGTGTATTAAAAATAAATTTTTTATTTCTCATTTCTGTTTTGTTCATTAACATTTCTATGTATTTTATTGTATTATTATAATTAAATTTTTTTAATTAGTATTCAATTAGAAAAATGCAAAAAAAAATCACTAGTGAACTTTTAAACCCCACTGTATATAGTTTTCAGAACAGTGTTAAATATGAAGTAAAGAAAGAACAAAACAAGACTATTACCAATAAAAATTTTACCATTTTGTTCTTTTTATTGTAAACATTTTGCACAAGAAGTTTCACATTTTATAAACACAGATGATGGTATATTAGCAAGTACATTTGACACTTTGTTGCCAGGTAAAGTTTCACTTATGTGTGGCTGCATGTTGCTTATGGCCATGTAGTGGGTCAGTCAGTTTTTTGTAGTGTGCTGATCACTGGTGTGTGTGTGCGGTTGATTGTTCTCGCAGCTTAATGTCCCCCTGTCCTCTTCAAACTGTGGAAGGCAGTAAAAATTATACAAACGTCTTGCTAAATCATCTGCCTCCTCCACCCCTTCACAGCTCTTCTGCCAGCTCTGGGGAATGGAGTCAATGCCATAATGTGCCCCTGCGATTGCCCCTGCCATGCAAGCAATGGTGTCAGTGTCACCACCCAGAGCCAAGCTGTAGGATATTGTCCTCTCCAGTCCTCCGAATCGCTCTGGCAGCCCGTCCCGGGGCTCCAAACAATGCAGCACGCAGAAGATAGCGGTGGGCACAGACTGTAAGGCAGCGATGCCATTCCCTAATACAAAGAAAGAGTGTCAACTTCAAGAAAAACAGCAGAATGCTTTATGAATGATCAGATCAATGCTAATCAAGAGTAATCGATACTAACCCAGTTCAGATATGACCTCCTCAATGCTCACACTGTTTCTGTCCATAAGTTCTTTCACTCTGTGCAATCGTGAGCAATATGGGAACTCTGATAAATTGAGTCTGTGGAATAAAACACAGTGGCTCGAAATCCATAGACAGTACTATAATAACTGTTCTTAAATGGTCTGTTCACTCAAAAATAAAAATCTGTCTTAATTTACTGCTTCAAATCTGTTTTATCTTCTGTGGAACTCAACAGAAGATATTTTGTATAATATATTTTTTTGTTCATAAAATGAGTCATTTGGACAGTGTATTTTTGTATTATTTATATACCATTATAGTATTTATTAATATTTTTAATACATTTTGATATGTTCAGGTTTCATTTTAATTTTAGTTTAGGTTTTGGTCATTTTGTTATGTGCTTTATTATTATTATTATTATTATTTTAATTTAGCTTTATTTTTTAACTATTTTCTTATTTTCATGTAGCTTTATTTTAAAAATCAAAAATAACTTTTATTAGTTTTAATAGTTTGAGTTAATGATAACAACATTGCATGGACAACAAAACAAAACTCTTCATGTTCTACTGAAGAAAGTAAGTCATTCAGGTTTGGAACGACATGAGGGAAAGTAAATGATGACATACTTTTAATTTTTGAGTAAACTTTCCCTTTTTTGTTATTTCCATGGGTTCACTTACGCTTTAGCATCAAGCTGGGCCTTTTCATCTTTTTCCATCTCTTCCATTTCTGATATCAGTTTGTTGATGAATTCTTTTGGCAGAGCCAAAGCGCCTTGGAGAGACAGATGGACAGCAAGGGCCTGCAACGCTGCCCCATTGTAACCCAAAGAGCATGAGTGTGTTAACATTGCGCCAAGCCTTGAGTACTGCCAAAAGCAAATGGAAGGACAGAATGTTAGCCTGGGACAGTCCAAATTAGCCTTTCAAATTAAGCATTTAACAATGGTTCTCAACCTTTTTGACTCGAAGGTCCCCCCCACTCTCGAGCACAATATTCGAACCCCCCCCTTCCAACCCATATGCACCAACCCGTATTTTCAACACTGCCTATGTAATTATGACAAAGCTTGTTTTCAAAAATTTTCATTAACAGAAACTGGGAATACTTATATATTAAATTACCCACGATTAATTTTGTGTTTCAAGAACTGCATGTTCTTCAGTAAAAACAACAATTATTGAGAAAAAAAAAGATTCACTTTACATGTGCTTTTAGCATTCTTATTTAGATTTGAGTTCATTATTAAGTTAATATATTTATAATAATTGATTAATTTAAATATGTTTAAGCCATCTTAAGGCCCCCAGGTTGAGAACATATGATATGAATCTTCATTATATAAAGTCTAAAGCTTTTGCTGGCAGCACTTCAGTCTTTTTATGACCAATTCAAAATGTCAAAAATGCTTTAAGTCAAGAATGCTTGAAGTCTACTAGCTTAGATTCGACAATCAGATGACCGTTTACCTTGCAGACATCAGCGCGACTTTTGAAGGCCAGGGCAAAGGGTGCTGCTCTCATGGCACCTCCATTCCCGAAAGAACCGCGGCCGCCAAACTGAGCCTGTGCCGGCTGGAAGACGTCCTTCAGATGGGGCGACGCAAGCTTCCGCAGTACCTGTACGACACCTGAGCCGTAACCTCGCCCCGGAGCAAGGTTATACTCCTTTGCAAATCTGGAATCAAGTAAGATGATCAGGAAAATCAAACACTTGCTTAAAAGGACTCTTTTAGCCATTTCCAATGATAACATACCTTCGAGCCATGTCTCGTTCATCAAACGCCATCCTGGTGAGGAGTGAATCTGCAACGCATCGCATCATGGCTGTGTCATCACTGTACTGAAGAATTCCTGGGGAAAAAATGAGTAAGATGTGTAATTAAGAAACAATTAGATTCACAGTCAAAAATGTTTAATGAAAATAAATCTGTGGTATTTTTGTGTTCTTTTTTTTCTATAGCAAAAAAAAAATGGTGCATAATTTAAACGTGAATATTGCCTGGTACCATGAAAATATTAAAGATAAATATTATTGACACAAAATATAGTATATTTATGTCACCAAAACGTTACCCCGAAGGTTCACAATTGTGACCCCTAAATGAGGAATACCAAAGAGTTTAGGACATGCAAAAGCTTGATATTAAATATGTTCAATGTATAATATAATCGTAAAATACGGAAATACTCACCATCGCCCCGTGTTTCATCCTCCAGAGCGCTGAGATGCTGAAGGACTCGATCTAGAGGTACATCCACCGCGCCTTCAAACTCACCGCCGATACAGTCGCCCAACACCGAACCGACCAGAGCGCCGCGGAAGCGGGACAACACACCGGGCGCTGCTATACGCGCCGCAGCCGACATTTCTCTCGCTTAGTGTAAACACAAGCTGCACGCGAGAAATCGATTCAGACGGTCCTCGTGTGATTCTAGCACAGTGACACCTGGGGTTTGTTACGCTGGAGGACTGTTGTCACTCTTACCGCATCACGATTCGTCAAACTATCCGCGAATATTATAATTTCGACTGATTCTCTAGAATGACTATACCTAACTTTGCAGAAACGCTTGGTTCTTTTTTTATTTAATGCATTTAGTTCGTTATTTAAGGACAGAATCGCTGCGCAGACCGCTATGGCGCGCTGCTGTTGAAGTAAGTGACCTACGTTTCCACGCCTGCGGATTCAACAAATTCTAAATTCAGAAATTATTTAAATCATGCATTTAAGACCATCATGGACAATTTATATATACTTTGTAGTTTGGTTATAACTGATGTACAGTGCCGAATTGTTCTTCTTTGTGGGTATTTGTGAATCTGCGGACCTGAGAATGGAGCACAAACATAGGAAGTGGAATTGCGCGTCACGCTACTCTTTCTATGATCTGTATGTCATACGTTTATTCTTCGGGTTAACGATGAGAACGTGCGAATATATGCTTATATTTATGATATCTACGCTTATAATACGTTTGCGTAGCTGTGCTAGTGTTCAAGAGCGAAAGAGGCGGTAGATTGAAATAACGACGACGTTTTGTTCAAATCAGACGGGTCGAGGACATCTCATTCAAGAACGATAAGTAAATACTGGACGCTTTGAAAAACACAAGTCACGCAGCAACACAGTCAGTGTAGCTTTTATATTAGCATAACAAAGCAACCAAGCTAAGTAATTACTGAGAGTTTATTGTTTTGTATATTTTGAGAGTACATTTAATGTCTCCAACAGTGGACCAAGGGGCCCCTAAGTGTACACGGCGACCTTTTAAAAATCATATTTTAAACTTTTTGTTTTCGCTTGCAACACCTTTACGTCCTCAGAGAAACTTTGCTGATGGAAAAATACATACATTTCGACCGAAAGTTTCTCGGGGGAACGCAGAAGTGTTGTGGGCCAACGCTAAACCATTGACATCTTTTATTCCCTTCCTATATTTGTAACTATTATATTATGTCACTATTTCCCCTTAGGGGCTCCTAGGACCTATAAATAAGAAGTTGTACTCTTTTATCTTTAATTAAAAAAAAATAATCAAGCCCTTACACATGAAAATGGCTATAGCTGAAGAAACACACAATATTTTTTAGTCTTCATTGTTTGTTAATTGCCGTCAGGTCTGGAAACGCGCTTGTTATGAATCCCTGGGACCCCATTACTTACACGGTGACACCTGCTGCTAAGATTTTAGCTAGATGTGTAACAGCAGGCACCATGACACAGGTAAACTAAAACATGGTTCATTTTGAGACAGAGTTTTAAACTGTAATGGTGGATATTGTCAAGCATTTGTGTTATGGATCTTATAGGAGGAGCTAGATGCTCTCCCACAGGATTCAGAAGTCTTTTCCACATCTTTACTTGAAGCTGAGCAGCTGAACAGAATTAGACATGATCTCGATAAGGTTGAAAACAAACTTAATATTTTTTTATTTCACCACTTAATATATCTTAATATCTTTCTGATTTACAAGGCTTAAAGGCAATGTTCACCCAAAAATTCAAATTCTGTCATCATTTACTCACCCTCAAGTTGTTACAAACCTGTACGAGTTTTTTTCTTCTGTTGAACACAAAAGAAAATATTTTGAAGAATGTTGATAACCAAACAGTTGACGGTAGAGATTGACATCTATAGTATGGGAAAAAATATTACGAAAGTCAGTGGCTACCGTCAACTTGAGGGTTAGGAAATAATGAAAGAATTTTCATTTTTGGGTGAACTATCCCTTGACATGATTTTCTTTTTTGTCATCCACTCACTTAAGACTAATTTAGATTTAGAGCTGCTGAAGCTGGAAAGAGACGGTGCAGACGTCACTCACACTCATTATCTCAGTAAGTGTTGCAAATGGAATCATGCACATTTGGTGTACACAATTTGTATACTAGAAGAGTGTAATTTTCCTAATGACTGTTTTGTTGTAAGGTCAAAGGTTTGCTTCCTTGCAACAGTTCACTTCCCACCTTCAGGAAGTGTTGCGAGAACAGACAGTCCTACGAGAGAGACTCACAAAACCACTGTGTCAGCAGAACCTGCCCATTCAGGCTGATCTTCACAGGTCTGATGCATTTAATGTGCCACTCAAAGAAAGTGGTTTTCGTTCAATATTTTAAATTGTATATTTGTATTGAATTAATTGCTAACAGTGTTGATTACTGTTTATGACCTTGTGTACAGATATGTGGTAGAGCTCATGGGGATGGTGGTGGAGTTCATTCAGAACTTGGAAGTGAAAATTAAGATGGTTCAAGCTATTCCAACCACTGACAGTTATCTGAGTAATTTGGTAATTGTATATGTATTTACAGCATTTTTTTTTTTTGATTAAACATCAAGAATGTGCTTGTTAGAACCAAAAATATATAGACCTGTGGTGGTTAAATGTTCATATAAATATGTGATATGCTTTGAAATCAGTGTCTATATGTGATTTACCTTTATTCTAGCAAACCTGTCAAGTTTATAATGTGAATGCATATTCTAACTGTTCTTTCTGAACTCCTCTCCATCAGAACAATGCCAGAACTCAACTGCTGGCTCAGGTCACTGAAGTTGAGAACCTGTACAAGCAAGTTCTTAAGCAACGAGACCATCTACAGACCAACATTAAAGACATGTCCATTTGATAAAGAATTTCAGAAAATTCAAATATAATGGCACCTACCATTTGGTCAGGATACTAGTGGATATTAAATTAATAAAAAAATAACTAATCTTCACCTTGTACCTACTGGTTGTTAACAGGCATCTTTAGAGAAAACGGATTCGATTTGTTTTAATTCATGGATTATGTATATACTGCAGCGATATGTAAATATTGAGACATGCTTCATTTTATGTGAGTTTTTATCTTTTGTCATTTTATGTTAAATAATAATAAATAAATGTTCCACATTTGAAACCAATATCTCAGGGTTTCATTGCTTGTAACCAGCATTATGTATTTTATGATCTGTGCACTACATATACTTTCCTTTTGCTGATACCTTAATATACCATCAGTGTAAAATAAGTAGTCAATAGCTGATGTATCAAAGCAATTTGGTCATTACTTGCCGGCTTGCTTGCTTGTCTGCGACTGAAGTGGATGATTTTTAGGTGGAACAACTTAAAAGATTTGATTCTGGCTTTATAATATTTGATATAGCAGGACAACCATAAATTCAGCACAATAATTTTTGCTCTTGCTGCTTTCCCCTCTCTTCCATTAAGAGCACTTTCTGTGTAATGATGTGTTTTGTACACAACAGCTCCACCTACAGAACAAGAGATAAAGAGTAGTTAGTGTGATGTTAGACATTCATTTCTAGAGCAGTGGGTTTCAACCAGGGGGCCACAGGATGACTTCAAAGTATTTAAATGAATAAATTATTATTAATATATTAAAATAATCTAACTCTAAATTTAAATGCTAAAAAAACAAGATTAGGTTAAGCTGAAAATTTGTTTGAAATTTTTGGAATCAAACTCAGTTGTGGTTAATTAATTTGATTATTGTGCTGGGAAATAGGGGGCCTTTCAAAAAGGTTGAGAACTGATGTTCTAGATCTAGAATGAAATGCATTGAATAAACCAGCAGGTTCAGTGCTTGAAGCCATGGTAACACACTGAAGTGCACTAACCTGGAGCTTTATCTCATGAATCTTGCTTTCGTTTCCCTTCAGACTGTATCCATGCTTTTTCAGAAGACTTTCAATGTGCCTTAGTAAGAAATATTAAAGTACGTTCAGAAAACTATTTTACTTATAGTAATGATTGTGGCCTAATCTAAGTACTCACCTCTGCACGTCAGCGTTGGGTTCCAGTGCATAACGCTCCTGTAGAAAATGCTGTAATTCTGGGCCCTTTGCATCTAAAGTGCTCAGGGCCTTACAGGCAGCAATGCGCACACTGGGCTCCTCCTCATGGTGTACAGCCCACATCAGCAACTCCTGGAGAGCTGGGTTCATCCAACCTATTTTCCCTAAAGCTTAATTTATAGAATAATAATTCCTTGAAGTAATAATAAAAATTGTAACATTCATTATTAGACACAAAATGAATGAATGAATGATGCATTTATATAGCGCTTTATTGCGTATTGCTGTACACCCAAAGCGCTTTACAATCATGCAATCATACAAAAATGGCTGCACATTAAATTATTAAAGGAAAAGCTCACCCCAAAATTTAAATTTGTTGAAAATGTACTCATCCAAGGTGTAGATGAGTTTGTTTTTTTCATCAGAAAAGATTTGGAGAAATGTAGAATTACATCACTTGCTCAAAAATGGATCCTCTGCAGTGAATGGGTGCCGTCAGAATTTAAGTTCAAAACAGCTGATAAATCACACAATAAAACAATCACAATAATCCAAAAGTAATCCACACAACTCCAGTCCAACAATAACGTTTTAGCTTTAAAACATTACTTCTTTTGAAATCATCTGTTCGTAATCCATAATAATGGTTCCTCCAGTGAAAAAGTTCCCCCTGTTGTCCTCTCACATCAAAATCCATTGCCATTTGTTTATAACTGTTTTGGATGGTTTTTGCTTGTAAATAGTGCTTGATTTGATTTCTCTCCTGATTCAGATGAGATGACGTTATGGATAGAGGACTTATATTTTAGCTGGAAGCAATGATTTGAAGTTAAAAACAGATTTGTTTACACAGCTTTTCACTTCACAAGACATTCATTGATGGACTGGAGTTGTGTGGATTACTTGTAGATTATTGTGAGGTTTTCGTCAGCTGTTTGAACTCTCATTCTGACGGCACCCATTCACTGCAGAGGATCCATTGGTAAGCAAGTGATGTAATGCTAAATTTCTCTAAATCTGTTGCGATGAAGAAACAAACTCATCTACATCTTGGATGGCCTGAGAGTGAGTACATTTTCAGCAGTTTTTCGTTTTTGGGTGAACTCTTCCTTTAAATAAATTTTCAAGCTTACCATCAATTGCTTCCACTTTCACCTCCCATAATGGACCATTCTGCATCAGGTTAATTAGCTGATCCAGGACCTGTGAACATGTTTTATGTGGTCATTCGAGTGAACCCTCAATTTCTTTTTCACAGTCTTTTAGTGTCCATATACCATCAAAGATCTATTGTGCATCTGCACAGCTGCTTTACTTCCTCACCAAATGGTCATCCATCATTAGAGATGCTGCAGTCAAACAAGCTTGTTTGCGCACAGCCACAAAGTCATCATTAAAGCACCGCAGGAATGTAGGCAGTAGCTTGCGTGTCATTATATTGAGCTGACCAATGAAGATCAGCGCTTCCACCCGCCAAGCAGTTGGACCCTCCTCCAGCTTCGCACTGTGGAGATATTGCATGTTAAGAAATAACTGAATCCAAACTTTCTGATGTGTCTGTTGGGTAGAGATAGTCACCTCAGCTCACTGTGCATCTCTCTGGCTGCATCCATTTTACTCAGAGCCAGCGCTGCAGCGTGACAAACAGCACAGCTCCAGTCGTTCCACATCATATATATCAGTTTGTTGCAAAGATCCTGCATGAAAAGCAATTCTAGTATTTTCTACCATCATTAGAGAAATTAGATAGGTAGAGAGCTGTTTGAAATGTGCAAAAGAATTACATTGTGATACCTTGTTTATTGGACTTCTGAGCTGTGCAATGCTAGTACAGGCCTGAACTCGTGTTCTCCAGTTAGCGCTGTTTAACTCTTCTGCCAGAAGAGAGCGCACTAGTGTCTGGATGGGAAACACCATGCAAAAGTTTGAGTATAAAGATTTTTTTTTTTTAAAGAAAATAATACTTTTATTCTGTCAGGACCACTATCGTCAAAGATGACTGACACTTAGCATATATATGAATGCTTAGATAGGTGTCGTATTCCTATAGGTAGATGGGGATCAGCTGAGTCAGCTGATGCGAGCTTGACTAACGTGACCTGCCAGAACTAACGCTTATGCTTGATTTCAGCAAGGATGCATTAAATTGATCAAAAGTTACACTAAAACCATTTATAATGTCATAAAATTTTTCTATTGCAAATAAATGCTGTTCTTTTGAACTTTCTATTTATCAAAGAATTCTCAAAAAATCATGGTTTCCACAAAAATATTAAGTGGCAACACTGATAAGAAATTCAGCAAATCAACATACTAGATCAGTGGTTCTCAATTCCAGCATATGGTCCTGGTCTGCATATCTGCAGTGTTCTTTGCTCCCTACTCCCTGAGCACGGGAAATTCGTTGAAGTTTACTTCATTTCGGAACATTCATTCAGGGATCTGCACTACTGCAGCGTCTTCACAGACAGATGAAACTTACTAGAGAAGTGTGACGTAATATACCTCTGTAAATAAATACAATTTATAATCACGTCTCGCACACTTTAATGTCCTTTGAATGGAACATATACGGTCCCTTCAAACTGGAATCATGGCGGAATATCCTGTCATGTCCACTTCGCAGGGCACTTATGGTCGAATAGAACAAACGTCTGAAGTGATAAGAGGTACATACAAAATGTGCAGAGCGGTGGTACATGAGCACTGGAATTGAGAACCACTGTACTAGACTGATTTCTGAAGGATCATGTGACTGGAGTATCCATCACAGCAATAAATTACATTTTTAAATATATTAAAATAAAAAACGTTATTTTAAATTGTAACTATTTCACAATATTGCACTTTTACTGTGTTTTTGATTAAATTAATGCATCCTTGGTGAGCATAAGAGACTTCTTTCAAAAATAAAATCTTACAAACCCCAAACCTTTAAAATGTGGAGTATGAAAATGTATTTTATGTGAATTTCATAGTTTACCTAGTGCATGCATAAATCATTTTTCTTTTACTCAAAAACCACTGAGAGAGTCACTCACAGTCTTGCTGCTAATGTTGGAGAGTAGCATCATAGACTGCTCGTGATCTGAAGGAGCGTCTCTGAGAAAGTGCTGTGACAAGAGTCTCTGTATGACAGCTTGACTCGTATCCCCGTCTATCGCCAAGCACTGTGCCGCCACCCAGCTGTCTGCACCTGTGCCAGAAGGGTCTGAGTCATAATACATGATGGTCATTTCGAGTCAACAGTAGAAAAGACTGCTTTACCTGTGACATTAATGTTTGTTGTGATGTTAATTAAGCTTATTTTAATTGACATTTTTAGTTTCAGGCATTGGTATCCTTCCACAGACCTTGCTTCAAAGTGCTTTGTAGTATGTCTCTGGTGCGTGCATTAGGTGTCCTCATGGCATACTGGCACACTGCAGCAGCCATCTGAACTCTCTTCACTGGGTCATCAAGCGCCAAGACAATGAGAGCCTGCAGCTCCTGAGGATCTGCCTTCAATTGGCATCTCTTACCATGTTGACCTGAGCAAAGAAGGAATTAGCTGTCACTTTTTGTGTAATATTCTATTCTATTCTATTATTAATTTAATTTAATTAATGCTTTAAAAGGGTTAGCATTATATTAAATTATATTTTATTATATTATATATGCATTAATTTGGTCAGCGATACAGTAAACACAGTAATATTGGGAAATATTTTACAATTTAAAATTGTTTTCTATTTGAATTTTCAGAAGCCATTTCTTCAGTGTCACATGATCCGTTAGAAATCATTATAATATGCTGATTTGGTGCTAAAGACATTTCTTATTATTATCAATGTTGAAAGCAGTTGTGATGCATAATATTTTTGTGGAAACTTTTGATGAAATGAAAGCAAAATGCAACATTTTTATTAGTGTAAAACTCTTTGCTGTTGTTACTTTTGATTAATATAATGCATCATTGTTGAATAAAAGTATTAATTCTTACTGACCCCAAATTTTTGAATGGTATATTGCATATTATTATTTATTTTGTATGCACTGAAAAATGTTTTTAGCTGAGAGATTAACCTGTTTTGCCAGGGTCAAGCTCTTCTTGTGGTCCATTAACTGCTCCCAAAGCACAAGTTATGATGGCCTCCAGCCGCACTGGGTAATTAGGGTCACTAAGAGCTCTTTTTAGGCCCTCGATGGTCACTCTCTGCAAGGGCAACTCTAGATGAAACAAAATAATGATTTTCCAAAAGGGGTTTCCATGTGAGAAATCTATGCAAAAACAATAAAATGTATGCAGGTATCCAAGGTGCTTTCCTGCAAATAACACACACTGGATAATGTGGATATCTATAATTCTGCTTCACAGCTAACAAATCTCAGCAATGTCTTTTATAAGTGTATTACTTAAAGGTGCAATAGGTGATTGTCTTCAGAAACATTGTTATGCTGGTTGAAAGTCTCTTCACATCCCGATAGCAATCAGTAAGTTAAGTGGTCTAAATGTATTTGTCTGTATTTATATATTCTGTGGAAGGCGTAGGATCAAGAAATGATCGTCCGAGCGTTTTAATATGCTTTCCTACCTGCCTGTCAACGTATGTATTAGCATACCTCTGCGCACCCTGTTCGAGCAGACAGGATACGTCATCAGAGCGTTTACGCACGCTGTACAGACTGCAGACAGAGCGAGGATGGCAGGCAAACATCAACTACCCGATGTTCCTTCCTGGTATTGTAGTACTTTTAAAGATTTCTCACCAGTGAATGACACATGATGTAGCCCAGCGGTTAATCCAGTCCTCGCGCAAGCTCGTTAGAAGTGAGCTACGTGCATGAACTGTGTTCCGATCGATATGATCCCTACAGAGTGTTCATTGCTCCCTACCCCCTGAGCCAGAGAAATCCGTTGAAGTTTACTTCACTTCGGAACATGGGCTGGAATTGGGAACTGCTGATGTAGCCTATTGTAGTAATGTTGTCGCTGGTCTGTAAGCGTAAATGCATTCAGGGGGCGTGGCTTTGGACGGCGACTGCAGGGAGGGAGGGACGTTCGCTTTCAGTGCTATCAGGCTAAAGTTAGCATTTTCCAAGATCTCCTACTGCACCTTTAATAAACTTAATTAAAGTGCAATTTCTTAATAGATTATAAATATAACCATTGATAAGATATGCAGAGGTATAGCACACAGAGCTGAGAAAGGAAACACCTACTGATGTTGCAGGCATTCCTCCATTGATCAACTGCATAACGAAGTGTGGAAAGTTCAGCCACAGACTGTTTGGGCATCTCAGGATCCTGTCCGCTGAAGTCAGGAGGTCTGAGACCCTGCTTGAGGGCAGAGTCAATTTTGGTAGGCTGATCCATCCATCTCTGCTCCGCTTTTACAATTCTACCAGTTCCTGCAAAAGCAAATGGATCCAGAAACATAAATATTTGAGCAACATATGAACCTTTCAACTTTCCATGTCACATTTTAACACCAATACTGTACTTTCAACTGTAAGTAAACAGTCACATTCAAGATTCATATGTAAGTCTACCTGAGAAGATCTCCTGTTCAGAGACGTTCTTTGTGACATGACTGCCGGCACTTGGATTCAAGATATCCTGTAGCCGAGGGGCCTGTGGGATCTCAATGTGCTTGGTGGTCACAGTGGTTGCTGTCTTATTTAAGCGGTTCTGCACATCTGTGCTTACTGGAGAGAGCACATAACCAGGTATCCTGTTAGATAAGGACAGACACCACAAAAACAAAACTATGTGAAATACAGTGTGGCTTCGGCCTTGGGACTAAGTAAGTGAATGCATTAAAGGGATAGTCCACAATGAAAATTCTCTCATCATTTACTCACACACATGTTGTTACAAACCTGTGCATTTTTTTTCTACTTTTTAAAATTTTTTGGTGGACTGTCCCATTAAGGGTGCCGTATTTAGAAAACCATTTTGATGAAAGTAATAGTACTACCTGTGTTGTTTTCTCAGTTGTAATAGTTGACTCTTATTTTGTGCAAACTCCTGCCACCTGCTGCTTTGGGCTTCCCAGTCCTCTGTAGAGGACTCCTTCAAATAGGTGTGCACATTCAACATTGAACGGTCTTGTTATTCTAAACGCATCATACACCTTGCTTTGATCACTAAGACTTATGAAAGGTACCTTATTGTTCACTGCAGGAGCCTGTACTGAAATTCTGCCCTCTTCTTGGGTTAAACAGTTGATGTTGCAGGGTATTTCATTGTTCTCATGCCTCTTTATTTTCTTTAATTTGGTACCTGGTGCTAAGGGGCCCGTGGCATGGAAAAGCCAGCTAAAGTCAGCTTTTCTGTATGAAATGGCCCCCATCTCGTCCATAACTTCATCGGAGAAAGAAAGGATCTGGCTTGCATTATTCAGAAGCTGTTTGTACAGACGGTCCTCTCTGAGCTTGCTGTGGTGCTCTGATCTCCATTTTGCATGCTGTAAATTCATGATTCTCGGTGAGGTCTTATGGGAAATTGTCTAAAAAGGAAACGATGATCAAATATAAATTGATTATTTGATTCTTAAAAAAAAAATCCAAAGAAACCAGGATACCGTTTTACATCACAACATAAAAAGAACCCATTGAAAATGATAACAGGAAGAAAAAAAATATATATAAATATATAAAAATAAAAAAGTGCCACGCTATTATGAGAAGTCACCTACCGACACACTGCACAAATCACGTCCCCACTCAAATCTCAGCACAGAGCTCTAGTTGAAAAGTTTCAAAGCAGTTTATATCAAACAAGAAAAGAAAAGCAGGTCGCTGACAAAGGTAAAGTTACTACAGCTCTGGCAGCTCTGAAATGTTGGCATAGCAACAAGACGCGCTTGTTTGGCTGCAGAGCGACTGCCGTGGCTGCCTGACGCGAACTCGTCAGGAGTGGACATTTGATTCATCCCAGTGAGTCAAACATTTTGAATCCGTTCACCAAAAAGATTCATTCACTAATTATTAAGGGCCAGTAGGTGGCGACACGTTTATATGTTTTCATGTGCCATGTGAATACGTCATTGCATGATGCATTCGCTTTGTTAAAAACAACAGACTTAATTATGGAAGCCCGTTTCCGCCACTGAATAAAGGAAAAGAGGCACATTACAAATAGCCTACATCGTTGAAGCCTGTTGTAAATGACCATTAAATCCCCAATTCAAGGCGTTCTGTCTATATAAGCTGTGAATGCTCCGCATACCCAGGCCATTTGAGAGAATAAGTTAACGGGATAATTAATATAAACATGATTAAGTTGATCCCTTGTCATTTGAAATGTAACTTAAAGCTTAAAGAGTTAGGAATAAGTACGTACAATGATTTATTTGCAAAACAGCAGCAATTTTCTTTAAAGGGGTCATATGATGCGACTTTAAACAATGGAGCGCGCACTGCTGAACAAACTAAGTAATTACACTATTTCAAGCATTTTATCTGCGTTATATGTTCTGTAAAAAAAAAAATTCATATCGGCGGCATATTCGCCGATACCGATATATCAGCGACAGGCCGATAATATCGACAAAACGATATATCGGTCGGGCTCTAATTATTACTATTAAACAATTGCAAATAGCAGATAACTTAATTCCTGTAACGTGTGTACTGCTAGGCATCTTTGGTTTCCTCTTTTTGTGTAATTTAAATGGTAAATTGTGCCTTTTTATCGTTTGAGTCACTTATCAAAAGTTGCTAAAAGCTGCCAAATACATTTTTTAAAATAGCTAAATTTGTTGCTTGGTGCTTTTGGAAGAAAAAGTTGCTAGGGTAGTCTGAAAAGTTGCTAAATTTAGCAACAAAATTGCTAAGTTGGCAACACTGATCACAGTATGGCAAGGGGCGTAACATTTCCGTCACACGCTTGAGGTATTCGGCCAATCACAACGCACTGGATAGCTGGCCAATCACAGCACACCTCGCTTTTCATGAGCTTTGTAAAAATCGTTTCAGAAAGGCGGGGCATTGAGTACAGTATGTGGAAAATAATGTGTTTTTTGAAGCTTAAACCACATAAACACATTTCATTACACCAAATAATGTTCTTTTTAGCAACATCATATGACCCCTTTAAATCTACCCGTTCTAGGCGAGCGGATTCTCCGCAGCTTTCTGGCCTCTGCTCTGTTGCTATGACTCGTCAGGATTACAGCGTGTTCTCAGTGATTTGCTGGTCTGCAGCAGATTTAATGCGCGAGGTCAACTGTTCGCGAAGCGCTCGCCCAAGCGAAAAAAAAGTGTTGTTGCTGTCAGAACTCGATTACCGAAAATCACATTGTGTTTGATGCAAAACCAACTCGACTAAATCAAAAGAAAAAAAATACTAACTGTATATTTTTATTTTCTCAAACAAAGCAAATTTTAAAAGTCCACTGAAAACATATCTTCTTACATTTTTGGTCATAGACAACGTATGTTGAAGATATACGTTATTGTTAACATTATTGCCTAAGCGGCAAATTAAAACAAACAAACAAAAAACCCGTGGCCTAGGCCTACATACAATTTTAATAATAACAAACATCATTGCGTATGCTCGTGTCGCTTACAGTTAAAGTTCTTCTCAGGTTTTGTTGTTGTTTGCAAGGTTGCAACGTTATTTTGCATGGTCTGTTATTGGAGTAGTGTCACCCGGGTGGGAGTTTTAACTCCCATTCACTGGGAATAAAAAAACAATTTAGCTGATGCAGAGAGACATATAGACCGGGGGAATCCCCCCATCTCCCCACCCTCTGATTAGGTATCATAACATAACTACGTGTAAACCTTATTTAGGCTTTTACTTGGAAAACCAGCTATATTTTTCTTGCATTCGAATAATGGATAAACTTGAAACGATAGAAGAAAGATTGGAAATAGATTTTGATTTACAAATAAGGTAGGAAATGTGCATACTTTTAAATCGACACTTGCTATGGTGTTTCTGAGCTATTTGTCATCTGTGATCCCTTTTTTGAGTGTCTTAAAAGCCGATGTGAGGTTGGGGGGTGGGGGGGGGGTCTTATTCCGCATTCCCGATTAAAAAAGTCACTGCTCGCCACTGATATATATACAGTATATATTCATAAATATAACTTATGTTACGTAATTTTAATTTATTTAATCTATTTGTTTCTTTAAAAACTATCTCAGATTAGTAACAAAGGCAAAATGGCAGCTATTGAATTTATTTTCTCTCTTAATTATGTCCTTTGTGCAAGTTATTGGTCATAACCCTTTCCTATGTTCATAAATAGTATGAAGAGCTGGTTCTATTTATTGATAATTCCAATCCAGCCCTTTAGTTGAAATCAAAATGTAAACAAAGCCACATTTCTAATTTTGCACATGTTAGTTAGAGCAAGACAAATTCATGAGAATACACTTCATCAGTTCGGCATCAAGCAACCGCCATCAAGTCCACTTTCTACATAGTGCAAATAATAATGTTTATTAAACTTTTTCTATCGCTGAGTTAGTCAGCTTGACCATTTCAAGCCACTTTAAACCGAAGTCTCCACACAACAGGAGCCTCTGCGAACATAATATCTCCTCACCTCAGAGGAGTCTCCACAGCCTTCAGGCCTATGTACAATAAGGACTGGGAAGAAGCGGGCATCTTGGTAGTTTGGCGGGCTGTCATTAAGTGCAAGCTGACTGGTGTAAGACCTGCAGCACTGCTCATCAGGGCAGCAGCGCTCTGTAAGTGTACTACTGCGGCTCCTCCACAGTCCCATGGTGCGCCTGGAGCCGTACATACGGCACAGCGAGAAGTGTGAGGTGTCCAGGGACAAACGGGAGTGGAAGGTGTGATGAGAGAAGATGGAGGAACAGCTAGAGCTGATAGTCGGCCGTCTTCGTCCGCCTTGCTGTTGGCAACAGTGCTCACAATTCTGCACCAATGTCCCGTAGCTCTGCGCCGAGCAGCTGTCCAACAGCAAGCGGTTGGAGGAAATGCTGTCTCTGTGGTTTGACCCAGAAGTCCCCAGGTTCATTAGCATGGCCTCCGAGTAGCTTGGTATAAGCTGGCGGTTTGAGCGAATGTGCCATTCCAGCTCCGTACTGTCAACGGTTTCTGCTCTCGGAAGGCCATAGCGAATGTTCCTCGTGGTGGCATCGGCCTCTGGAGACGGGCTGTTGTTGCTATACTCTAGTCCGAAGAGTTTCTCGACTTGGTAGTGCACAAATGCCGTCCGGTACTCGATCAGCACTCGCAGTGGCCAGGAGAGCATGAGGAGAGCCGCCAACCAGAAGGTGATCCGCGAGGTGTACCATGGCAATTGGTCGGGATCCACATAAGTGATGAAGTGCTCTTTAAAGTCGACGTTCTTCAGCAGCATGCCTTCGCGGGCTTCCATGTAGTCATCCAGTCCCTCGATTTCCGAGAAGAACCTGGCTCGTTGGTTGAGGTAAGCATTTTCAGGTTCTGCTCCTGTGAAACTGAAGCACTTGGAGAAATGTAACCGTGTCGCTGCGTGAGCCTCCAGCCCGCGCAAGTTGCGTGAGATGTCTCTCATTCCGCAGTGGCTGTAGTCGAACTCGCCCTCTACTACATGTGTGTTAACACGCTCGTGATAAGCCTGCGTGGTCGTGTAGGCATCTCCATTCCGGTAACGCGTCACTTGTCGAGTCCTGCGTACGAAATGGTAACTGATGGCTTTCCACCAGACGCACGGTCGGGATTGACGCATGCGCAGAACCCTTTCGTACACGCTCTCAACATTGGCCTTGCACTGTAGTTCACTGCGGGCACGACAGTGCCAGCACTCCATAAGGTAAACGGTGTAGAGCATGAGCAGGAAGGCCAAGGGGATGTACACATAACCGTCAGAGCAAGGGCTGTCGTGGTATATCATGGCACGACCTCCTCCTCTAAGAGAGTTCATTGAGGCTGTGAGGGAAGTACTGGAGGAATCAAAGCTCAGCTTGGTGACCTGGGTGAGCTGACACCAGGCCACGGCACCCAGGCAGCTGTACATGAGCAGTGAAAGGAGAAGGCACCGCCAGTGCATCTCTCGGCACATAGAGGCACTCAGGGACTGCTTTATTGGCCATTGCTACAAGGAATAATGAGAACGAGAAATAGTAATCAGCATATTGTAAGGCACACAGGCTTGCTGTGAATGTTGTGAATAAGAAAATGAGGTAATGAATACAAAAACCATCAGAGATTTAGTGTCACTTATATGAGGCAATGATATTGGACAAAAGGATCAAATGTCTTCTGATCAGTGTTGTTATTGTTAACTAAAACTATTAAAACATGTTTTTTGGAAATTGACATAAAGTTGAAAATTAATACAATTAAAATGAGAAATGTTGCCTGGCCAACTAACTGAAATAAGTTTAAGTGGTAAAATGACTAAAACTTAAATAAAAATGAATTAAAGCTAAACAGAGCTATAAAAACCAAACAAATTACTAAAACTTAAAATTACTAAAAATAAAATTTTAACTGAAAATACAAAAATAAAAGCTAATTTAAAATATGAATAAATACTATGACATATATATAGAAATAAGTCGGCCGTCTTCGTCCGCCTTGCTGTTGGCAACAGTGCTCACAATTCTGCACCAATGTCCCGTAGCTCTGCGCCGAGCAGCTGTCCAACAGCAAGCGGTTGGAGGAAATGCTGTCTCTGTGGTTTGACCCAGAAGTCCCCAGGTTCATTAGCATGGCCTCCGAGTAGCTTGGTATAAGCTGGCGGTTTGAGCGAATGTGCCATTCCAGCTCCGTACTGTCAACGGTTTCTGCTCTCGGAAGGCCATAGCGAATGTTCCTCGTGGTGGCATCGGCCTCTGGAGACGGGCTGTTGTTGCTATACTCTAGTCCGAAGAGTTTCTCGACTTGGTAGTGCACAAATGCCGTCCGGTACTCGATCAGCACTCGCAGTGGCCAGGAGAGCATGAGGAGAGCCGCCAACCAGAAGGTGATCCGCGAGGTGTACCATGGCAATTGGTCGGGATCCACATAAGTGATGAAGTGCTCTTTAAAGTCGACGTTCTTCAGCAGCATGCCTTCGCGGGCTTCCATGTAGTCATCCAGTCCCTCGATTTCCGAGAAGAACCTGGCTCGTTGGTTGAGGTAAGCATTTTCAGGTTCTGCTCCTGTGAAACTGAAGCACTTGGAGAAATGTAACCGTGTCGCTGCGTGAGCCTCCAGCCCGCGCAAGTTGCGTGAGATGTCTCTCATTCCGCAGTGGCTGTAGTCGAACTCGCCCTCTACTACATGTGTGTTAACACGCTCGTGATAAGCCTGCGTGGTCGTGTAGGCATCTCCATTCCGGTAACGCGTCACTTGTCGAGTCCTGCGTACGAAATGGTAACTGATGGCTTTCCACCAGACGCACGGTCGGGATTGACGCATGCGCAGAACCCTTTCGTACACGCTCTCAACATTGGCCTTGCACTGTAGTTCACTGCGGGCACGACAGTGCCAGCACTCCATAAGGTAAACGGTGTAGAGCATGAGCAGGAAGGCCAAGGGGATGTACACATAACCGTCAGAGCAAGGGCTGTCGTGGTATATCATGGCACGACCTCCTCCTCTAAGAGAGTTCATTGAGGCTGTGAGGGAAGTACTGGAGGAATCAAAGCTCAGCTTGGTGACCTGGGTGAGCTGACACCAGGCCACGGCACCCAGGCAGCTGTACATGAGCAGTGAAAGGAGAAGGCACCGCCAGTGCATCTCGCGGCACATAGAGGCACTCAGGGACTGCTTTATTGGCCATTGCTACAAGGAATAATGAGAACGAGAAATAGTAATCAGCATATTGTAAGGCACACAGGCTTGCTGTGAATGTTGTGAATGAGGTAATGAGGTAATGAATACAAAAACCATCAGAGATTTAGTGTCACTTATATGAGGCAATGATATTGGACAAAAGGTCTTCTGATCTTCTGATCAGTGTTGTTATTGTTAACTAAAACTATTAAAACATGTTTTTTGGAAATTGACATAAAGTTGAAAATTAATACAATTAAAATGAGAAATGTTGCCTGGCCAACTAACTGAAATAAGTTTAAGTGGTAAAATGACTAAAACTTAAATAAAAATGAATTAAAGCTAAACAGAGCTATAAAAACCAAACAAATTACTAAAACTTAAAATTACTAAAAATAAAATTTTTACTGAAAATACAAAAATAAAAGCTAATTTAAAATATGAATAAATACTATGACATATATATATATATATATATATATATATATATATATATATATATATTACTAAAATAATACTGCCTCAGATGTCTAGTGCATCTTATGTTCCTCTTAAATATCCTATTACATTAAACCGCTTAATGTACAACTCTAAAAATAAAATACATTTAAAATAAAATAAATTTCACTTCTAAATGAAGTCTATGGACATTGATTAGAGTCTAATTCAAATAAATTAAATTAAATTAAATTTATGCATTTAGCAGACGCTTTTATCCAAAGCGACTTACAGTGCATTCAGGCTAAACATTTTTTATCAGTATGTGCAAATAAAGTGCAGACAACGCTCTGACAGTAAACCCTTAACATTAGGGATATAGATCTATGTGAGAAAGTAAGGCCTGACAAGACAGAAAATTTGTAGCAATCCTTCAGTTCAGACTTAATTACTTACAGTACATCATGGCACAAAGTCTTCAGATTATCTCTATTAAACCTAAGACAAGCACACTTGCTTCAGATAATTGACCTGTATTTAAACTGGTTAACCATTTGACCGTTTTACAGGTAATTCCATTTTTATTACGTTATTCTGCAATTCCTGCCTTCTTTTACGATTCATGAAAATCATAGAGCACTATGTATCCAGCAATGATATAAAGCAAAACATGGTGGACGTCATTGCAACTTTGTCTTAAGTCTTCTGTCAACGCCAGACAAAATCTATCAATTTTATCTATTTATTTATTTATTTTTTGTATTCAAACCCTGCAGGAGAATAGCTCAGCATTGCAACGCTTTTGTGTGCTAACTCTGGACTTGGTACACCTCTTTATAAATGCACAGAAGTTGTTCATAAGTGGAAAAGGACCTTTGCTCTTAATTCTGAACCTGGGTTTGAATCTCACTCAAGGGTACAGAGCTTCTGAACAAATTATGATTATTACAAAAAATGTCAGCTATTGCCATGAGTTCACTGAATTAAACATACTAAGAGGCTGCTTTTATTTAAAATAACTGATCAAAAATCTGAGAATTTTGTGTTTTGCGTAAAACACTGACTCCGTATCTGAGATTAGGGCTCATAATTGTATCTGCATGAGTTGAGAATGTATGGTTTTGTCCCATTCAGGTAATACCATAACTTCTGATATTTCTAAGGGTTGAAAGGCTTTTAAAGAGGGGAGAGCGAGGTGCAACATAAATAATGGAGATCCCACATGAAAGAGAATACATATGACAAGCTAACAGCCATTCAAAAGCATACTGTAGAAAAAACTGCTCTTATCCTCGCTGCTCTGGGATAAATGAAACTTTGTACGTAATATGGTTATGATAAGATGCCTAGCAGATTACAGCTGAAACTTGATAATGACTTAAGGGAGACCAAATGTGGAGCACTGATTTTGTTTGTCGGTTTAAAAAATGAAGTTTAATTTGAAGGAACTGCTCATCTGATGATACCTAGAAAAATGAAAATTCAAACAAACATTCCTTCACCAACCTACTTGAATTCTCATCAATAAAGTTTTTTTTGTTTGATTGAATTAAAGAAATTAAATGTTTTGTAAATCAAATGTAATTATTACATATATTAATTATGCTGCACAAAAGATGTTATCAATATCATGGGACATTCACAGAACTGGCAGGCCATACCAGAAGGCTTTACAAGGCAATATGCACCAATAACATTAATATCAGAGATGCGGATTGGAATCAGCATCAGTGCCAGGCTATTTAATATGATTGTGTGCTATATGAAAGGATTTATCCAAAATACAGAGTTAAACATATTTGATCTAACTCCCCTTGGTGAGGGTGATTCTCAAGCTAACAGGCATATAATCTTTTCCACAGTGGTAATTCCATAATTACGGCAGTGTATTACAGAGGTGTTGATCAATGCACAAATTGGCTGAGTGCAGTGAATATGACAACAGGTTTAGAGCTGTACCTAATGTAAAATGCAAATGCCCTTCCCAATTTAAATCTGTTTGTCCTCCTTGGAGTCTTCTCAGATGTATTGTCATTAGGGAATTTGTACATCAAGCACCACCCCAAAATGAAACCAAGTCTAAACATTTCAGTGTAGACCATACAGCCCAATTCAGATTCAAGCATTGCCTCCTATAGGTTTATTACTTAGGATCTGCAGTCAGTGATCTCTGATAACTGCAAAGAACTCAGAGTTTCATTATAGATGATTATCAATAACTTGTGCATCATGAAGTTTATGCATCATTTGGAAGCAGAGGAATGGTCAAAGGGTATTACATTTAACAATTTCTTATATAGAACAAATATAAGTGAATTTACAATAAAATTTTCTCAATCTCAGACCTACCTTTACTGTGACCAGCCAGTCAAACCACACTAAGACAATTACAGTCTACAAGGGGATAAAATGCAGAAATCCCCTCTCCTCCATGATGATGTTTCATTATAGATGATTATCAATAACTTGTGCATCATGAAGTTTATGCATCAGTTGGAAGCAGAGGAATGGTCAAAGGGTATTACATTTAACAATTTCTTATATAGAACAAATATAAGTGAATTTACAATAACATTTTCTCAATCTCAGACCTACCTTTACTGTGACCAGCCAGTCAAACCACACTAAGACAATTACAGTCTACAAGGGGATAAAATGCAGAAATCCCCTCTCCTCCATGATGACTATGGTACATTTTCACGCAGACTTTAAATAAAACCGAAAAGGCTTTTATTTTGTAATGGTTACACATAACCCGGAAATGGAGTTACGTCTGTAAACTCTACATGTGTTTAGTGTACATATTCAGCCAAATAGCTCAAAAGAGGCCCGTGGCATAAACGATCTTCCTGGATTTAAAATAAAGGAATATTTCCGTCATTACTGTGCTGATCACGGACTTGCTGATTATCTTCTGCAAGCCAACAAGAACACTGTCAGTGAAGCACAAGATGAAATGGCGATGAAATTTGAGAGCTAAATGTTGAATCGCTATTATTTCTGACACTTTGCTGTAAACCATTAAACGCCCTTGTGTTAATTGAGGAGTTTGGGATGTTGCGGCGTCCTAAGCCCACGGACAGTGAAGCGGATCTGCTCCGGGAGCAGCAGGAGCTTCTGGCGGCGGGCGGTCGGTCCACTGTCGCTGTAGTGAAGCGCCCTGATAAACGCAGAGGAGACGCTGCTGCAGCTGAGGCACATGAGCAGGGAAACCAGAGAGATGTTGTGACTATAGAAGGTAGGGCAGACATTTCTGAGCTTTCTGTCTGTTATTGAATCTCATCTTTCAACATTTTCACAAACAAATTTAGTGATGAGTTTCATTAGACCTGCTTAAATAAGATCAGGCTGATTCTTTTTTTTATAAGCATTGTACTGAAATGATTTCATCTGCACCTTCAGATCTTCCAGATGAGCTTCCCACCTTGACCCCTGCACCTCCAAAGAAGTCACGCTTCAAACAGGAGCGGGTGCATTTTGAAGATGAGGACCCAGAAGAGCGACTGGACAGACATGATACCCACATCAGTGCTGTCCTATCTAGGATCATTGTGAGTCACATATTTTACAGTCTACCTGTTGTTTGATTGAATGACAATGTAATGCCGTTCTTATTGTTCGTCTCCCTGTAGGAGAGGGACACGAGTGCAGTACCTGTGTCGCTCCCGTGTATCACAGGCACTGCTTTTCCCAAAGTCTTACATAGATCTGGAATAGAAAGTGAGGTGAGAAAATATTATACATGCACACAATCCTTCCCAGCTTGTTTGTTTGTCTGATGTTTCTGTATTTCTCACTGCACTTAGGTGCAGGAAAGAGCTATTAGAGGAAGAAAAAGTATTTTTGCACGCCAAATTGCAGCACAAAGGGCTAAGAAGGAAGATGTCCAGTCTTTAAATGGTTCAGAGTCTAGAGATCAGTCTTCTGCATCTAGACATGTGGGCTTCTTACCATTGGAGAATATGGAGACTGAGCAACCCGAGTCAGATGTTATGGGTAAGTGCTGTCACATTTCACAAAGTTTTTCATGGTTAACTTAAGCATGACATATTTTCTGATTGGGCTTCTGTTACAGACCGTGTTGGTGGCCCCGTGCTACTTACAGGTCAAGGACTTGGGATTGCAAATAGTGCCATGGAGACAATGAAAATTCATGAAGAGAATCAGTCAAAGTTGCAGGTGATGTCCCAGAGTGAGATACTGCAGGAACAGAGGAAGCTGCTGGCACAGCTTGGTAAGCTTGATATCTTCCACTGACACTTCTGATGGCAAATTAATATAAAAAAAGTGATCTGTGTAAACAGCCCCTTATTCAGGTTGTTGTAAGGGGAAAAAATACTGTATACAAATGTGTTTTTTAGTTTGTTGGACATATAATATATACGTGTACTATTTGGTCCCTAACAAGCTAGTCTTCTGAATTATTATAATGTGCAACCGTGTTATTTGCAAACCCACTGTAGCATAGTAATTTTTTTTATCAATTATTTTTCATTTTGATATACCCTACCGTTCAAAAGTTTGTGGTCATTAAGATAAAAATAAAAATCAGTACTTTTATTCAGCAAGGATGCATTAAATTGATAAAAAATGACAGTAAAGACATTTATAATGCTAAAAATATTTTTATTTCAAGTGCTGGTCTTTGGAACTTTCTATTAGTCAAAGAATCCTGAAAAAATGTATCACGGTTTCCACACAAATATTAAGCAGTACAACTGTTATCAACATTGATAATGATAAGAAATGTTTGAGCACCAAAGCAACATATTAAAAAGAATTCTAAAGAATCATTTGACGCTGGAAACAGTAATGGTTTCTGAAAATTTAAATGGTAATACAATTTTGTATTACAGTTTTATTGTATTTTTGATCAAATAAATGCAGCATTGGTGAATATAAAACGTTTTTCAAAAACATAAAAAAAATCTTTTATAAAATTGTCCATAATTTGGCCTCCTGAACTTTCAGCATTTTCTGAAATTTAAGCAGCCTTCACTGACCATTTTGTTAACATTTTGTTTTGTTGATTTTATTTGTTTTATTTAAGTCTTTATTTTTAGACCCTATTTTTTTCCCAAAATGTTGAACATGTCTTCTGTAACTGTGACATTTTATTCGCTTCGCCCTCACATTGTTATATTATGTCAGACCCTAGATTAGTGGAATTTGTGAGATCTCGAAAGGCACAGAGAACACCAGGATCTGAGTCAGCATCTGGTCCTGTGCAAAGAGAAGACTTCCTGAATGAACCTCTGCCTAATAGCACTTCTCCAGAGTTAGACCACTCAATAAAAGCTCAGGAATCTCAGAGGGATACCATGGAGGATGATGAGGAAGATGAGAATCAGCTCGTAGTTCAAGCTCCAATTACAGGTAAGTAAGTTCAGAGCTTATTTGGCAGAAACAGATCACATCATATCTCAGCATTGTGAGTAAATGTTGTAAAAATGTTATTACACAGTAAACCTACATGTTTGTGATTTATTTGATACATACTGCTTAGTATTACAGCATTGCTTTAGTTTCATGAAGAAGGCTGAATGGGGTTTTTGGACTAATCTGCACGAATACAGCATTTGGAAAGTAAAGCTAATGTACCGGATGTGGTCTTCTCAATCTTGTCAGGACAAGCTGAATGATTTCCAGTTCGTTATTCACCCTGGGCTTGAAACTCACCACACATATTCAGGACTGTACACTTTGCAGATCTGTCCAGCTAAGCTGTGAGCCCAGCATGCTAAGGCAGATGCATCAATTTCAATTAGTCTGATTAGAGTAGAGTTAGCTTGAGCAAGCACCAATTTGTTTGAAGGAAATAGAGATAAGAGGAACTCATTGACGATTATGGATGAAGCACATCAGGGGTTACTGTTCAGAGAACAGTTCTTCCTTGGTTGAGCTGCCGTCAGCATGTGGTACTGTGTATATCTGATTCTGTCTCTCACAGTTGAGGTGTACCTACGATGAAAATTACAGATCTCTCCATTCTTTGTAAGTGGGAAAACTTGAAAAATCAGCAGTGTATCAAATACTTATTTGCCCCACTGTACATGGGAATTGGAATAGGCTGTTGAATTAATTTTTTGTTGCTTGCTCTCTATGAATCATTTATAATATTGGTGGTGTTTATTATTTACAGAGGAGGAGCTGCCAATTAAGCCTCAAAAGGAGTGGCTTCACATGGACAAGGTGGAGCCAGAAAAACTGGAATGGACAAGAGACCTTCCTGCACCTAGAAAGCAGGGCACCAAAAAGGTACAAACCAGTAAACCTTAGGAGGTGGTTTAATTAGTTGAGCTTTTTAAAGTGATAGTTCTACGGTGGCCGAGAAGTGCAAAGCAAATCACAGTTCTGAAAACAAAATAACAAATTACAAATGCAAGTCTAAAAAACAAAATAACAATTCAGAAAACATTATAACAAGTCAGAAAACACAATGACAAATTCGAAAAACAAAATAAGTCAGAAAACACAACGACAAATACGAAAACAAATTAACAAGTCAGAAAACACAACGACAAATCAGACAAACCGGAAGAGGTAGGTATAGTTTGAGACAGCGCCATTGGTTTGGGATTACTCACCGCTGACTGGACGAGACATCTGTCAATCAATGTATACAGGGAAGAACCAGCCGAAGAACAGCAGAGTCGTGGTAGAAGGTTCGGAGCTGGTATTAAAGTAGCTCAGTTTAAATGTATTGTATGAATTGCCCTTACTATGGAATAAAAAATATGGGGTGTCTATTTACATTTAGTTAAAAGTAGCTGTAAATCATCAGCTCTAGTGGCGCACATAGAGCGCCACTAGACGCTCTAATGCTGTAATGTAATGCTGACGCTATAATGTCTGATTACTTTTTCTTTGGGAATTAATTATTATTAATTCATTCAGGTTTTGAGAGGACTCGAATCTGAAAATTCGAAGTCACCCTGATTAGAACTGATTTCAGATTTTAATAGTTTACACCTTATCAACGGTTGTCCAGCGAGACGTTAATGTCCGTGTATCTTAACAATCTGACTATGTGTATTTTCCTTGGCCACAGGTCAATACAATTATGATAATTTGTAAGCTCCTCCTACAATGTGATTTTCTGGATTTTTTTTTCTCATTTTGTCTCTCATAGTTGAGGTATACCTATGATGAAAATTACAGGCATCTCTCATCTTTTTAAGTGGGAGAACTTGCACAACTGGTGGCTGACTAAATACTTTTTTGCCCCACTGTACATACAGTCCTGAAGAATGAAAATGATGTTAACGGAGTTCTGAGGAAAGCCCAAAGTTTTAGCAAGATATTCGCTACAGTTCTTTTACTTGCAACCTGAGAAAAATCACAAAGCAGAGATTTGGCTTATGTTTACTGCTTAAAATTAGCTCGGCACCAGTTCAGCAGAGATAAGATGTTGTTAGTTTACTTGCGTTTTTGGGTGACAGCTGAAAAGCTGAGTTTCCTGGTTTGGCTGCTTGAGGGAGTTCCGTTGCTGATTGGTTACTGAGATGACCTCAGGACGGCGTCCCTTTTGGGAGAGCCCTCGTTGGATTGATTGGTTGCCGGGTTGCGGAGGAGCCTCGAAGTTCGTCTGAGAGAGTCTGCTTTAGCAAGACTTTGCGTTCTGCAGAGTTACGAAGCTTCAACGGAGTAGTTGAGTTCTAGATGGTCGATCGCCTGATGGTTCAGCTTGTGAGCACAAGTTAGAGTGCTCTCCACACGGTGACAAGTCCTTGCTCGGGAGAGCAAGTGGCGAAGAGCCTGCGTTCGGGAGAGCAAGTGGTGAAAAGCCTTCACTCGAGAGAGTAAACAGTGAGAAGCAATTGAATCCGTGTTGCAGTGGGGTTTTGACCTGCGGCTTCTTGCAAGGCGGGAGTGTACATACATTAACAAGAGGCTTCAATTCATCACATGTGGACACAGTCTATAAAAGTTGTGTTAATACTTCTATAAAGTCTCTTAAATGCAAGTATTGTACATACTATTAAAGTTTACTTCATTTCAACATTCTGCATTTGTCGTGCCCATTCGTTCAAGATTAAACTTCACATATTACACACATTTTAATAACCTTATTTCCTAAAAAGGGTAATAAACACTGATTAAAGTTGCACCGATTGAAACACGAAAACATGAAACATGGCTGCAATATAACAAAGAGTGAAAAATTTAAGGGGGTCTGAATACTTTCCGTACCCACTGTATATAAGACAGACAACATATTATTTGTGAGTCTGGTTGCCCTGTTATGCACATAAATGATTATCTGTTGAAATTGTCTATTGTAAGTTTCGTGTCCCTTTGTCTGACCGGATAGAGAGAAAAGGGTGCGTCCTTTTTTTGGGAATGCAGGGAGAAAAGGGGAGGTGTCCTGAGGTCATGTCCATGTCACGAGTGTATGTCTGCCATTCTTCTCGCTCGGACATGGAGCTATAAAATTGTCTCTTTTGTTGATGGGATTATCAATTTATGTGTTAAACGGTCATGGGGTCCGGGCAAGTCTGTCGCTGGAACATTTCCAGATACCAGGTTCTTTGTTCTGTTGTTTATTAGCTGGTTTATTTATGTCTCTGGAGCTCAGCCACAGTGATCTTTGGGTTCTTCTTTACCTCTCTCACCAAGGCTCTTCTCCCCCGATAGCTCAGTTTGGCCGGATGGCCAGCTCTAGGAAGGGTTCTGGTCGTCCCAAATGTCTTCCATTTAAGGATTATGGAGGCCACTGTGCTCTTATGAACCTTAAGTGCAGCAGAATTTTTTTTGTAACCTTGGCCAGATCTGTGCCTTGCCACAATTCTTTCTCTGAGCTCTTCAGGCAGTTCCTTTTGACCTCATGATTCTCATTTGCTCTGACATGGACTGTGAGCTGTAAGGTCTTATATAGACTGGTGTGTGGCTTTCCTAATCAAGTCCAGTCAGTATAATCAAACACAGCTGGACTCGAATGAAGGTGTAGAACCATCTCAAGGATGATCAGAAGAAATGGACAGCACCTGAGTTAAATATATGAGTGTCACAGCAAAGGGTCTGAATACTTAGGACCATGTGATATTTCAGTTTTAATTTTTTAATAAAGCTGCAAAAATGTCAACAATTCTGTGTTTTTCTGTCAATATGGGGTGCTGTGTGTACATTAATGAGGAAAAAAATGTACTTAAATGATTTTAGCAAATGGCTGCAATATAACAAAGAGTGAAAAATTTAAGGGGGTCTGAATACTTTCCGTACCCACTGTATATAAGACAGACAACATATTATTTGTGAGTCTGGTTGCCCTGTTATGCACATAAATGATTATCTGTTGAAATTGTCTATTGTAAGTTTCGTGTCCCTTTGTCTGACCGGATAGAGAGAAAAGGGTGCGTCCTTTTTTTGGGAATGCAGGGAGAAAAGGGGAGGTGTCCTGAGGTCATGTCCATGTCACGAGTGTATGTCTGCCATTCTTCTCGCTCGGACATGGAGCTATAAAATTGTCTCTTTTGTTGATGGGATTATCAATTTATGTGTTAAACGGTCATGGGGTCCGGGCAAGTCTGTCGCTGGAACATTTCCAGATACCAGGTTCTTTGTTCTGTTGTTTATTAGCTGGTTTATTTATGCTGAAGCCGGTCAACGTTACACTGCACATCTGGTCCCTGAAAGCCGGTAAAACAAAGATAGTTTGTATCTTAGTTTGAGTTAGGGTTTAAGCAGTTCAGATTCCCCTAAGGGATAAGGACCAGGACTTGACCGGTAAGCAGGTCCAGACAATTAGGTGCCCTGTTGATCATTGATCTTCTTTACGACCGTAGATAGCTGGGGAGGAGTCCTTCGTTTTTCCGGTGGAATGCGGAGATTCAATCGTTCATTTGTGCGATATTCGCAGAGGCCTTACAACGCGATCAACCCAGGTTTTGATCCCGTCTTTTGCCAATCTTTTTTCCCCTCCCTTTTCAAATCTCGTATTAGCAAATAGCAGTAGTTTTAGCAATATGCTATTTACTCTAAGTGCAAATACCTATTTACACTGTTAAAATAGCAGGATTTCTACTATCAAATATACTACTTGTTGCAAATAGTGGCAATTATCTGCACTTCAGTATTGTAGTACATTATAAAACAGTATGCAATAATAATGTATTGAGTGTAAATTATAATTTTAATTATTAAATGGATGCCACCTTATTGGTACAATAAAGCCCTCCCTACACCTACCCTAACCCTACCCGATACTTTTTCAACTTTTTGATTATTTCCTTAATTTTTATTGAAAATAAATGCCTTTACGATGTGATACGAGATTTGAAAAGGGAGGGAAAAAAAGTTCGGCAAAAGGTGGGATTGAACCCGGGTCGATCGCGTCAAAAAGCCAACAACACACTCTTATCCATCTGCGCCACTGGAGCTGATGATTTACAGCCACTTTTAACTAAATGTAAATATACACTCCGTATTTTTTTTATTCCATAGTAAGGGCAATTCATACAATAAATTTAAACTGAGCTACTTTAATACCATCTCCGAACTTTCTACCACGACTCTGCTGTTCTTCAGCTGGTTTTTCCCTGTATACCTTGATTGACAGATGTCTCGTCCAGTCAGCGGTGACGGTGAGTAATCCCAAACCAATGGGGCTGTCTCAAACTATACCTACCTCTTCCGGTTTGTCTGATTTGTCGTTGTGTTTTCTGACTTGTTATTTTGTTTTCGAATTTGTCATTGTGTTTTCTGACTTGTTATAATGTTTTCTGAATTGTTGTTGTGCTTTCTGAATTGTTATTTTGTTTATTAGACTTGCATTTGCATTTGTAATTTGTTATTTTGTTTTCAGAATTGTGATTTGTTTAGGACTTCTCGGCCACCGTATAGTTCACCCAAAAATGAAAATTACCCCATGATTTACCCACCCTCAAGCCATCCTAGGTGTATATGACTTTTTTTCTTTCAGACGAATACAGTTGAAGTTATATTAACAAATGTCCTGGCTCTTTCAAGCTTTATAATGGCAGTGAATGGTGGTCGAGATTTTGAAGCCCAAAAAAGTTTATCCATCCATCATAAAATGTACTCCACACGGCTCCAGGGGGTTAATAAAGGCCTCCGGTGAGAAGTGACAAACACTGAAGCGCAGAGGAGAGAGCAAAACAAAACACTGGTCACAAATTAGAAGTACAAAACGAGGATTTGTAAAGAAAAATGCTCCGGGATTTCTATAATTCAAAACTTGGTTCTCGCAAACTAGAATATTCTCACCGGAGCTTCTGCTATGCCTACATCCTACGTCATCCGCTGGAACGCCACTCTCTCATGTATGCGCATACAACAGTAAGCGGAAGCTAGAGATTACGGTTTATAAAGTTTTAAATATGGATATTATTCTTACAAAAATGCATCACTTCGCTTCAGAATGCCTTTATTAACCCCCTGGAGCCGTGTGGAGCACTTCTTATGATGGATATAAAGCTTGGAAGAGCCAGGACATTTGTTAATATAACTCCGACTCTATTCGTCTGAAAGAATAAAGTCATCTAAACCTAGGATGGCTTGGAACTTACAGGTCTGTGAGAGCCAGAACTCTTGCTTGTTTGTAGGTGACCAAATACTTATTTTACAGAGGAATTTACCAATTAATCCTTTAAAAATCCTACATTGTGTTTTTCTGGATTTTTTTTTCTCATTTTGTCTCTCATAGTTGAGGTATACCTATGATGAAAATTACAGGCCTCTCTCATCTTTTTAAGTGGGAGAACTTGCACAATTGGTGGCTGACTAAATACTTTTTTTCCCCACTGTAAGTAAATCATGGGGTAATGTTTGTTTTTAGTTGAACTATCCCTTTAAGGCAAGCATCAGTAGTACTTACTTTTTCAAACACACAAACCCCAAAAATGGCACGTACTGTAACTAATCCTGCACCGTTTGTGCTGCAGACATGAATGATATCTAGAAGCATTCAGCTTCTCATGATTATTGCCTGTTAGACAGCAAAACTGCACAAAAATAAAAATATCCCATGCATGCAAAATGATTGGAGAAGTCCGATATAAATCACCAGAGAGAAGTCTGTCATTTTACTGGAAGATCAAGTTAAGACGTTTTAATAAAAAATGACAAGGTCAAAGCAAAATATAAAAATTGACACATGTATGAAGTAGCATCTATAACATTCATTTAGAAAATAGGGTGAAATTTAATTTGATACCAACTTCAATAATGTTATTATGTGTTCTTTTTTGCATGAATGCTTTATTATTTATTTTTTTAAGGGAAGTCGTGGCCTAATGGTCAGAGAGTCAGACTTGTAACCCAAAGGTTGCGGGTTCGAGTCTCATACTGGCAGGGATTGTAGGTGGGGGGAGTGAATGTACAGTGCTCCTATACCACCTTCAATACCACGACTGAGGTGCCCTTGAGCAAGGCACCGACCCCCAACTGCTCCCCGGGCGCCGTAACAAAAATGGCTGCCCACTGCTCCCGGTGTGTGTTCACGGTGTGTGTGTGTGTGTTCACTGCTGTGTGTGTGCACTTTGGATGGGATAAATGCAGAGTACTAATTCTGAGTATCCATACTTGGCCACATGTCACGTCACTTTCACTTTTTCACTTTTTAAATTTTCAGGCTATGCAAGCACGTTTTGATTTTGCTGGCACTCTTATTCCACCCACCAAAGACTTGCCCACCCATTTAGGCCTGCATCACCATGGAGAGGAGCCAGAGGTGAGTAGGTTCAGTAAAATTTATCCACTGGATTGTTTTTAAACTGGCAGCAAACTAGAACTGATGCCAGTACTTCTTTTAAAAGCTGTTTGTATTAGTCAAATGCAGACATGTGTAGTTGTCGTATATGTGTGTAGTTGTTGTTTATGTGTAATACTAACTATAATTTTCTCTCTCTCCTCTGTTCCAGCTGGCTGGCTACTCACTGCAAGAGCTTTTCCTCCTCTCTCGCAGTCAGCTGAACCAACAGCGCAATCTGGCCGTCAGCACTCTCGCTAATGTCTTGGCCAAAGTAAGCAAACATTTAAAAATTAAAACAAAAGTTAATTGAGTTGCTGTGAAAAGCTATTATATTGCCTGTAGATTTGAATCCACAAAGACGGTATTATGAGAGAGTACATGCTGGATCCTCATAAAGATGCATTCAGTCATTTAAAGGGGCCCTATTATGCTTTTTCACTTTTTCAACTTGAGTTAGTCTCTAATGTTGCTGTTTGAGCATAAAAAAGATCTGCAAAGTTACAAAGTTCAAAGTCCACTTTAAAAGGAGATATTTTATTTAACAGAAATCACTTTTCAAAAACTACAATGAATGACTCGTTTGGATTACAACGCATATTTTCCGGGATTTGTGATATCACGAATGGGACGAGACCTGGTTGAGCTGCACTAGAGAAGGCAACGAGTGTTATCACAATGTCGGAGACACGCTAATTTCCCCAAGGCAGACGAACTTAGAGTGATTACAATCATCCGGGTTTAAAACGTGCTCAAATTGATTTGATTTTGACGCAATATTTACACTGAAGCTCGCAGGCGGCTATGGTAAGGGGCATGACATTTCCCGACCAGCCGCCGAGTGGTGCCAATCACAACACACACTGGCCCAGCTAACCAATAACAGCACATTTCGTATTTCAGAAGGCGGGCCTTCATTTGATACAGGAACTATTCGAGTCGTTCATGCCAGACTGTGGAGAGAGGTGTTGTAATAATGTAAAATATTTGAAAAATGTGTTTTTCGAACAACCTAGTATGAGAGCCTGTTCTAGTACACCCCCAAAACAAAATCAAGACTTTGTAAAAGAGCATAATAGGACCCCTTTAAAAAATATATATATTAAAAATTTTTTTTAACATACTTTTGAAAAATATGTGCTATTAATAATCTAAACTCACTTTATCTTGAGTAGTATTTAACCCCTTTTTTGGACACCTTCACTTGTGAAATAAATTAACCAACTATTTGTTTGTCCATCTGTATCTGTCTGTCTTTCTGGGTTAAGACATGCAATTTAGGTGTAATAATGGTGCAAATGCCAGTAAATTGACTTCCGCATTCCTTGGTAAATCATGTTGCATGATATATTTAAATACTTTTCTTCCATAAATTTTGTGCCTGGAAGGGAAACTCCTACAAATGCATATGCAATAATGTCAGCTGAAAAAAATCACTCTATCCATGCCTTTTCATTGCTAATTATTCACCGCTTGTCTTTAGTAAATCACAGTAATGGCAGTAATTTTTAACGCGAAGAGTGTTTACGCTGGTGCAAGCTGTTAGTAAATCTGGCACTAAAGTGTTTTATTTCTGTAGATTTGTCTCTTTTAAACACTGTGTGCTTGTGTTCGCCATCAGGCCCATGCTGGTGAGTACATTTCCTCTCTGAAGGGCAGCGTCTTGTCTTCTTTACTGGATGCTGGACTCCTCTTCCTTCTGCGGTTCTCCCTGGATGATAGTGTGGAGGGTGTGATGTCAGCAGCGGTGCATGCCTTGCGAGCTCTGCTGGTTTCATCTTACGATGAAGTAAGAGACAATCATCTCTCGTGTCATTTATGCACTTTTGTTGATAATTAACCACATAATTTCTGATTTGTCTCATCCTAGGAGTGCCTGGATAATGCCTTCCCGTGGTTGCTTGGGATGGCAACCTTTCCTTTACTGCCCACCGCTCAGGAGGATGAGGACGATGAAGGCTTGGATGAGACCATGAAAGAAACGGCTAAAGAGAAAGAAGAAAAGAAAACAGATCATGATGTTGCTAGGCAGGATGTTGTGAAGGTAACACGGGTCTAAGATTGCTCTCTTTCTGCAAAGTTAGTTGCTGCTCTTAGTTATGCAGAATTCCTGAAATTTCTGTGTTGCCATCAGGGCTTTCTGAAGATGCAGGGTCTTTCTCGGCTGCGGTACATCCTGGAGGTGGTGCGGCCCTCTCCCCGGGTTGTTCTTGATATTCTGGAGGTTCTGATCCGAATGGCTCGTCACTCAACTGCCGCAGCAACAGAGGTAACTGAATTCTGAACCAGTGTTATTTTTTATTTTTCATTTTATTGTGTGCTATTCAAATTTTTATACATTCAAATTTTAAAAAAATATTAGTTTATTGTCATTTTAGTTTGAGTAGTTTTAGTACTTCAGCTTAAACTTATTTCATTTTTTTCACATTTTTCATCTAATATTCATGTTTTATTTAATTTCTGATATATTTTAATTACTAAAAAATATTTTTAATAGTTTTAGTTGTAGTTAACAATATTAACGCTGTTCTGAACCCTTTGAACTTTGCAATGATCTGAACATCAATGCTACATTGTTTTTACTTTAGATTTGAACTAATGATTTACACATTGTTTGCACAAATCTTTCTGTTGTTTCTGTTTTTAATAAAATTCAAACCTTTTTCCCTGTCAGATCTTGGCCTGTCCGCGGCTAATGACCACTGTGATTTCTGAGTTTCTTCCCTGTTCCTGGGCTCCTGCCACATCACAGGCTCTGTCCTCTTTGTACGGGCTGCCTGTTGCCTTGGCGATGAAGCTGCTTCGTGTTTTAGCAAGTGCTGGGAGGCATGCTTGTGCTAGAATAGTAAGTATCCACTAAATTGTGTAGGTTAACAGTGTCAAGCACCCACTGATTGTAAATGATTACAATACTTATTACAAGATTTACAGGTCTCCCACCCACTTTAGTAAATGAGTATGATGCTTATTAAAACATATGACAGGTCTCCTACTCAGATGTCAAACCATATTGTTGTGCTGAAATATCATATGTATATAAATAATCTTGCTGTGGGCTACTATGGTATTTTTATTCTAAAATAAAACCTCCTTAATGGTGTTCTTATACTCTAAAATTGTACATTTTGGTATGTAATATCTTAGTCAAGCTTGACCCTAATCGGTCTGTGCTTCTTAGCTAAACTCTTTGGGAGGGAAGGAGCTCTTGTCACGTTTTGTGGTTGTGGAACCATCAGAGATGTTGCTGGAAGCAGGTGAAGCTCTTCGCTGCAGTACAGAGGCGCTGAGGCTGTTCGCAGTGGCTGCCAGCTACGGACAGGCTTGCAATCTGTACACGTGAGGATGACCAGTCACTTCCCTTTCAAATTATGACTATAAGCTGTGGTTGTTAAAATACAGTGTGAATTGTGACTATACAGTGATGTATATGCAGATGTTTGGGAATGTATTCAAAGCATCTGATTGTAGTGACGGTGAGTGTTTCCTTCATTTCAGGGACCTGTATCCTGTGCTGGTGAAAAGGTTGCAGGCTGGGAACCGGCTGTGTGCTTCATCTGAGGCTGTGCTGTTTCTGGAGCTGGACCGAATCAAGGCTCTGCTCGTGCTGCTGACTCGGGTCACTCAAACGGCAGGGTGCCATGAAGAACTGCAGAGAGACTTAGTCAGGTGAGACTACACTTCTACGATGTGGTCATTTTAGCAAACCATATGCAAATGTCTGAACAATTGCACATTACATAAATAAAAAATAACTTTAATTATTTTTAACATGTTAATAGAGTGTATGTATTTGATTGCTACTTTTGATAATTTGAGAAATAATTAAAAACTATTAATATACAGTACCACTACTGGTTTTGACAGAAGTCTCTTATTTTTTTTACAGTAAAACAGTTTAAAATTTAAAATAACTATTTTCTATTGTAATATATTTTTTAAATTATTTTATTCTTGTGATGGTAAAGTTGAATTTTCAGCATCATTACTCCAGTCTTCAGTGTCACATGATCCTTCAGAAATCATTCTAATATGCTGAATTGCTGCTCAAGAAACATTTCTTATTATTATCAATGTTGAAAAAAGTTGTGCTGCTTAATATTTTATTGTTTATTTTGTAATATTTTTTTCGGTATTTCAATGAATAAAAAAGTTCAAAATAGAAATCTTTTGCAAAAATGATAAATGTCATTATCATATTATTATTAATATTAATATTTATAATGTTTAATTTATAAATAATATTAAAACAGTTTAGAGGAATATTCACTGACTGTGGTCTTTTACAATACATCACAGTACTAGTGAAACTGATATGTATTCATCATATTTAATACAATTATTATTATTAGTTATTTATTAAAATGAGTTCATATAGATAATATCCTTTCTTATATTTAGCTATTTCATACATCCTGCTAGTACTTCCTGTTTCAATGGTAAATGTCACCAGAACACCAGAAAAGGAAAGTGTACTAATTAAGTGATTTCATGGATTCCTTAAAGATATAATTAGAAAGAGCTTTTGAACTGTTTTCTGTTTGATTAGATTTTACAGTTTGTCAGGAACCTTGAAACACTTGGTAGGATTGACAGCTGTTAAGAGTGTTTTAAAGGCACAATATGTAAGATTTTTTTATAAAAATATCCAAAAACCACTAGAACAGTGTTATATATTTTGATGACTTGTGTACTTACATTATCCCAAATGTTTTGAAGAATATTTAAATCCAGAGAAATTTTAACTAGTGACACGGAGTGTGTCCATAGTGTCATTGTGTCGCCTGCCAATGAAGTCATAACCCCTCGATTTCCGTTTTTTGTAGAAAATATGGAAACACCAAAGACGCTTTAATATGTTGTGTGTTTTAATAGACCGGTGACGACCGCACAGAGTAGCATTATAACAGAACTTTCAAATGTATCTAGTATGATAAAACAGCTTTTTTCCCCCCACATACGCACGACCGGAAGGAGTGGAAGCGGTCGACTGTGGCATAATAAAAGCTCCGCTGCTTTCGAGCCGTGTGTCATGCTTGTTCAGCGGCCTCATTTCGCTTCGAAGGCTTTCAGCCTCACCCTGCTTCATTCTACTACGTTAATAAATCATTAGCGCATCCATGAACATGATTTCTGCTCGAGTCCCGTCGGATTGCATCGGCTGTGGGATGAAGATGACAACTCCCATGATTCCACACTCAGTCACATCGTCATCAAACTATGCCTTTGTCTCTTTGTTTATTTTGAATACGCACCCTCTAATGGCGAAAATTACATATTGTGCCTTTAAGAGAAATATGTACCACCATAATTTATGACTTTCTTTATTAATAATAATATTGCAGTTTCATTTGTGTGCTATACATTTTGGATATGGCCTTGAGCTTTTTCGCTCTGTGTATTGACAGTGCTCAGGGTACAGAATGTCCTCCACCTCCTCCGGTTGTGTGGAGTCATGTGATGGGTCTCCAGCCTACTGTCATTAGTTCTCTCAAGGGCTGTGTGAGAGCAGTCGATGGCCCGGCTCAAATGTCAAGTGCTCGAATTCTGCTTCCATCCTACCTGCTCTACATTGAGGCGTATTATTCACAGCTCTGTGTGCAAGTAGGTATTTATAAGAAAGAAATAAGTCTCAAAGCCAGTGTCACACCAAGCCTCCTTAAACAAGCTTATTTTAAAAACAGATTGTTCATGTGGAACACCTGAAGTTTATATTTAGCCACGTTTAAATACACAGTTTACATTATAAATGCCTTGAGAAGTTTAGCAATAAATGCATGAATGGTTTGATAGGACATTAGGAGCTCAACTCTCAAGAATCTAGAATCAAAGTGGATAATCAAATCAGTGGCTTCTTTTAGATCCAAACTGCCCTTCATCAAAGCTTCTGGTGCGATAAACACCAAAATACAAAAGATGATTCCACATTATTCAGTGTATTCGGTCAGATCCCTCATGGCATGATAATGCTGTCTGCACAAAATAGCTGCTGATAATGTATGCATTTTTATGCTTTTTACACTGTTAGTAGAAATTGAGTGCCATTTACAGCCTTGCTACTTTTTCTCTGATATATTTATCCCATTCTATAAAAATGTAGTTGTGGTAACTGAAGCTTTTAGTGCAAATGGGCCTACAAATGACAGATACTTAAATAATTACCATCCTTTGCATATGTGATGTGAATGATCTGATCTGATTCTTTTGTCAGAGCTCTTTCCAGCCAGTACAGTGTCTACAGGAACTTGAATCACTAACTTCAGACGTGCTTCTGCCACTGATATCCCATCAGGCTATGCGAAATATAACCAGCAGCTTCAGGTGGAGTGAATATCAATATAATGTATTAATACAACAATAAAATAAATGTAATATTAATAAAATAATAATTGTAGTGAGATATTTATATAAAATGATAATGGTGTTACAGTGTACTTGCACAATAAAATTGCTAAAATATGACTTTTTCTTTTAAGTGTTTACTTGTAGAATCAAGTAAAATATATTTCCTGAATTATATTGGAGGTGACAATGATTTTGTTAGAAGTTTAGTTGGAACATAATAGTGATTATGTTCTCTTCTGCTGCAGGTCCAGCTCTATGATCTGTAACCCTGGGCTGAGTGCAGCTGGTGGGGAGGTCGTCCCCAGTCTGCCAAGCCTGGGCTGCTCGAGGCTGAAGACCTCCAGTACAATGGCAGGGCCCAACTCCCCTCTGTCTCTCCCTACTGCCCTCCTATACCTGCTGAACACCATCACCTCCATCCACAAAGGCTTAATAAAGAAGGTAAATTCATTTTGATGATAAATGTGGAAAATGCTGGCATATACTTGGTGGTAAATTTCTTTCTTTGTCTCTCATCAGTTCAGTCATCTCATTCTCTCGGACTCTGTGCTGAGTTATCTGCGGTCTTGTATCGGAGCCATGCCCTCTGTTTCTCAAATGAGTGCCTGGATTTTACACCATGAGCACCACCTGCTGTATCTGCTGCTCAGACTGGCTCACAAGCTGGTAACTGCAACCTCTGCATTTAACAAATTTGCATACATTTTATGTACACACACACACACACACACACACACACACACACACACACACACACACACATATATATATATATATATATATATATATATGATTTACATTGCAAATGTAATTATTAATATTATTTAATTAGCTAACAATATATATACTTATATTAAAATATATTATTTAAAATCCTAGTACATTATAGATACAATATGTACATATAAAATATTTAGAGTATATTTTAATTAGAAAATAAAAAATATTTTAATTTCTTTGCTTAATGAATAAATAAATTAACATTAACTAAGCTTGAATAAAAAATATAAGTCTCAAATATGCTGTTTTATTTGAAAAGCAATCTGTTAGTTAATGAATTGTAATGCCTGAATTTTATTGTGACTTAATTCTTTTTAGGTTCCAGTTGACCCAGAGGTGGCCAAACATGCCGCCTTGTTCCACCAAGTTTCGCTGGCTTTAGTGTCCTGGCTGCTGCCTGGCAGTGAATATCTGGCACATGAACTCATGTCTGTCATGACCTTCAGTCACAGCCTCCTTCCGTAAGTCTCTGATGTTTGGCGTACAGCTCTCATTTCCCTCATAAATTCAGGGCGCCCATGGGTCCTGGAGAACCTGGAAAATTGATGACTTATGTTCCAGTCCTGGAAAACACATGGAAAATGAGAGAAAATATAACATGTCCTGGAAAATTATTATTATAAAAATGTAATTGTGATTTCCTTTAGCCAAGAATGAACAGTTTACCACTGGCCCGAAACAATTAATGCTAGTAGTAGAAAACATTAAAACGTCCATAAATCCGACCAAGCCTGCCCCTGTTCATGAGAGTACCACGCCGCATGCGTGTGACGATGCTGACGATGGAGCCGGCGTTCTGACATAGAAACCGGATGCGCTGCGCCTTGTTTTCAATCCGATGAATGCAAGTCAAAGACTGGCACGGAAGAGAAGACATTTTTCAATAAAGTCATTATTTTTGTTTTCTTTGCACACAAAAAATATTCTCGTAGCTTCATAAAATTACGGTTGAACCACTGATGTCACAAAAAAAAATCAGAATCGGCCATGAAAAATCAAGATTGGTGCATCACTACTGACTTTTGACAATGTGAACATTGTTTCCCAACGTTCTATCCAGTGGTCAACTTTAAGAAGTATTTCTGTAATTCACTAATTCAGTAACTTGTTAACTAATAATTTTGATTATTGTAAAAAGTAGACTATTAGTACTTCTGTATTGTGTTGATACTGAAATTTTAAAAACGTAACAACTGGTAGTACCAAATACAGACTCAATTCAGTACTTGCTGATAGACGACTTCCGTGCATATTTTTATATTGCTTTACCTGAACAGTGATATGCAATGGCCAATCAGAGGTGTTTCAGTTAGTCAGAATCCACTCATTTTTCACTTGACTCTTTTAAAGCAATACTTAATTGAAAAATATTCAAAGTAAACCTGACGATATTTTAAAATGGTATTTACTTTAATATTATTATTAGCATAATAATGAACTGAATTAATTTATTTTTATTTTCAAATAGTTAAATAAAATTAAATGCTTAATAATAATCAAACATAAATTTTGGTACTGAAAATCATTTGTTGTAATGTTTAATTAAGAGCTCATATTAAAGAGCTGATTTTATAGTTAAGTCATGGCCATAAACTGTATGTTTTTAAAGACTTCTGGAGAGAGGAATATGTGTTACTTTAGGGCGTGATCCTTGTCTTTTATTCTCGCCGTAATTCAATTAAAAATATACTGGAAAATTCCTCGAAGTCCTGGAAAATGTTCACTGAAAAAGAGTGGGAACCCAGACATTGTATGATCACAATGACTTCAGTCACACAAAATATTCACATTTTGTTATATAGTGGCCCCAGACACATAAGGTAGTAGGGGTGTAACAGTACATGTATTCTTCCCGAACCGTCACAGTACGGACATCACGGTTCGGATCATGCAGTCAGACGATGAATACCATCAGTCATAGGCGGTCAATCCAAAAGTGTGGTAATGCAATGCTAACCATCACAACAGGAAAGAGCAGAAGAAGAGACGATCTACGCACTAACCCAAAACAAGAACAGCGAGTCTAGTAGGCACGCAAGGGCTCGAAGAACCGCCTGCTTGTTTTCAATCAGCAGTGGGAAAGTTTCGGTTCTAGAGATGCACCGGTCGACCGGCTATAAATCCTAACTGGTTTTTAATTTTATTTTGGCCGATCTCTATTCCAGAATTGCACACAAACTGCATTGCAGTGATTTCCCAAAATGTAATTTGTGTAGAATTTTTATGAGGTCTGTAAAGAGGAGAAAATACTGTCCCAGGCAGATCAGGCTCACTGTTCGCGATGCTCGAAATCTAGGAAGACACATATGTGGAGGTTTATATGAATGTATCTCTGAGAGGAACTGACCATCTTCAGAAATGTTTCGATGGCATTTTCTTTTCCTCTTACTTCCATATAATGCATATTAAAGTATTTTTTATAAGCGCAGCTGCTTTATTTACAGAGGAAACCAAGGAAGCTCTATATCGCTGCTGTTCCATAAGCAACACCTGCGGTCAGAGATTTAATTTGCATTTTCATTAGCTTTTCATTGACGTATGCAGCCTTCAAATGTGACCTCCGGAGGTGCAGCCATTCAGTGTGTCTGCTGTTTTTGTTTTGTGCAGGTTTCTTATGTAGCATAATTTCACAAATCTGAAGTCAGAATTCTGATTTTACTTGAAATTATACAATCTAATTCAAATCAAAAACAACTGCTCATGCTACATGTATGTAGCACTACTGTCTGTTAATATTTATAATAATATTATCAAAATAAATTTCCTGTTCTACCGAACTTGTATCGAACCATGACCCCAAAACCGAGGTACATACTGAACTGTGACTTCTGTGTACCGTTACACCCCTATAAGCTAGACTTTATACATCCTCTATAAGTCACCTTGACATCAGTTGTTTAAAAATAAATGAAAAAAAACAGACTTTTGGAAAGTGCATAATTTGTTAGTGGATGCTTCCTTTTTTTCAAATGCAGTGAAATCCTTTCCAACTTTTTTGAGCCACTTTCATATTTTAGTTACTTATGGTAATTGTCATTACAAATGTCACAATTCTTTGATTTCAATCTAAGCAAAAAAACAAAAACAACAACTAATAGTAAGAGTTTAAGTGCCTTTAGATCAGAGGGTCTCTAGGAGGCAATTTTATTTGATAGATCTCGGTTTCATATGATTGTCCATATCTTTTATGTTGCTTTGATACAGTGGTTAATAGTATTAATATTCTTGACCCTCATCAGACATATTCCATGAGGACATTTTTTGTTAATTGCACAGAGATAAAAGCTGAAACTGATTGGGAGAGATTAATCACACTAATGGTCTCCTGTCTAAAATGTGCTCAGGTCTTGGCTGGGTATTTAGATTTGCCCTCATATTTGTGTTCATCATGTTCTGATTGTATACTGTTTTTGTTCAGATGTTGATCTTCAAGTATTATTTAAATAAGAGTTTCAAACATGCTATAAATGCATTTATGGTTAATAAAAAAAAAGAAGAATAAGAAAAACGTTCATTCTAAAATCCCAGCTTTATCAAGCTGTAGTTTCACATCATACTCACAAGAGAGCAGCAAACTGCATATTTCAGATAAGATGTAGCGGATCTTTTCATGGACAGTTGTTTCTGTTTTTTTGTTGTTGTTTTTTTCTAGTATTGTTAAATGTGTGTACGTTTTTTTTATTTATCTACGGTATTTTATTATGTCTGTCCGTTTGTTTGTGGTAAGTAAAGACATTTCTAATGGTTACAATAGATTTCTATTCCAAATCTTTGCTATAGAAAACTCTTTCTATTAATCCAAAAATATTAAGCAGAATTTTTTTCAAAATTGATAAGAAGAAATGTTTCTTGAGCACTAAATCAGCCGATAAGAATGGTTTCTGAAGTATCATGTGACACTGAAGACTGCAGTAATGGCTGCTGAAAATTTAGCTTTGCCATTATAGGAATAAATTACATTTTAAAATAAAATAGTTATTTTAAGTTGCAATAACATTTCACAATATTACTGTTTTACTGTATTTTTAATGTAATAAATATAGCCCTAGTGAGCAAAATCTTACCGATCCCAAGCTTAGGTAGTGCATGTTTGTTAAAATAATTTTTCCTTTATCACAATTTAAGCATAGGAAGGATGTACCTTTATGTTTATGATAATTATATTGTTGTCTTGGGAATTTTTTTTTTACTGCTGTAATATGAACTATTGTATACTAATATTTAATTTTTTTCTTGTCAGGGAAGGTGTTCATGGTGAAACAGAGGTGGCTGCATTGGCTGAGTTGCAGCTTAAAGACAGGACTTCACCTGCTGTTGGTGCTCTGCTGCGTGACGCTCTTCATCATTTGCCCTCCATCCGTGGTTGTTACCTCACCCACCTTGCACACTTGGAATCCTCTGTCCTTTCATCCCGTGACCGATACCTTGGTCGAACCCCTTTTGTCAGCTCTCATCTCCTGCCTGAACTTACCGGCCCCTCCCTGCCTTCTGATTGGCCCTTCTTACCGCTCATAAGTCTCTATGAGCGAATGGGAGCTGGTGGTGAGCAGCAGGTCGAGTCTCTTCCAGAGGGGTCAGTGCAGTCAGTCACTCACTGCCTTCAATGGCTGCTTGTTTTGGAGAGTTGGAGAGAGCAGGCGCTCACGGCGGTGCCACCAGTGGCTAAGTTAGCTCGGCTAGCTTGTGTCTTTCTGTGCTCCAGTGACCTCTTCCTGGAACGGCCTGTGCAAGAGCTTACTTGGGCGCTTTTTCGCAGACTAACACGGCCAGCCCAGCTTGAGGCGCTGGATCTGGGCTCACCTCCACCAGGCCTGGCTTCCTTTCATGACCTATACTCGGCTCTGCTGGCGCAGTATGAGGCTGTGTCATTCGGTGACCCGCTCTTTGGCTGCTTCATGCTTTTGCCTCTACAGCGGCGCTACAGTGTCACCATGAGACTGGCTGTGTTTGGAGAACATGTGGGAATGTTGCGATCCCTGGGGGTCTCTCTACAGCAGGTAAGGGGTTTCTTCTAGTCAGGTGTCCTATGCACAGATGAGGCATGATGGAAATATTACTGTAGTTTTGTCTTTGCAACTATGGCCATTTGGAGCTGTGATCCCATTCAGACTGAGATTTCAGCTATGAAGTGCAGTTCACATGGTCATCAGATGATTTGAGTGGGGAAAGTTTAATTTAGTTCACTGAGATCTTACTAGTTTGGGATGCATGAAATTAGTATGGTGTATAGTCACAATTTATTGTTGTTTTGCTGCCAATATAAAATTTGGCAACATTGTGAATATCACCAAGATTTTGATGCACTTTTTTTCCATTAACATTCCTAAAATAGTAGTCAGTAGTCAGACTACCAATCCTTACATGAACTTGAGAGTGTAAAAGGGATTGTTTACCAAAAACGGAAGTACATTGCACCAAAACTTTGATTCTTTAAGTTCATAAAGAGATCATAAAAGTAATCCATATGAATCGAGAGGCTTATTCTAAAGCTTCTGAACAGATACGTTAGCTTAAAGCAGATATAATGTAGGCCTTTATTCACATATTAACATTGGTCAACTCAACACACATACATAGAGCACATCAAATATGGTAAACATAAGTTAAAACTGCTTGCTTGACGCATGAGAACCAATGAGGTTTGTCGTATGGGTTTGGAATAACATGAAGTAAATTATGACAATTTTAATTTTGGGATGAACTATCCCTTTACAGATGCTTTAGTAGTTTCTGTGATTTATACTATAGCAAAAATGCCATTAAGAGTTTCAGTTCAAGTACAAACTCTCTGTTGCAATAATTGATTTAGGAGTCGACAATTAATTTGCATCATCCCAAAAAATAATCACAGAACTATTTTTTTTGTATATTGAAGTCGGCATGAAATGGAAGTTGTGATCGACTTTTCTTGAATGAGAAAAAACAGGGCGGGATTTGATTTTGATCAGGAATTGATTGGATCGTTGTTGCTATTGCTGCAATCTCATGAGTTTGATCTCATGCACAGGTTGCTGGAGTGGAGGGATTATTACAAATGTCATCAGAGAAGAGTTGTAGTTACGAGGCGGAGGGGAATTTATTTTGATTTTGGTTTGCTGCTTAAATGTACATTTTTATTGCAAACCAATTAAAGTGGTCTCCATCTGAAATTTGATTTGTTTGTCCTTTAAAGCTGCCTATTCCACTGGAGAAGTTCACGTGCCCCATGGAGGACTCGCTGCCTCTGTTGCGGCTGTATTTTCGAGCACTAGTAACAGGAGCTCTGAAGAGGAACTGGTGTCCTGTACTTTATGTGGTGACTGTTGCCCACCTAAATGCATTTTTCTTCTCCCAGGATGAAGTAGCAGAGGTAAATTACCTGTGCAACAAGACCAGTGTTATTTTAGTATTATTTATTATAGTATTTATTAATTTATTAATTATTTCGATCAGCTTTTATTTTTATATTTTCAGTTTTCATTTGAAGTTTTAAGATGTTTTTTTTTAGCGCATCCAATTCAGTTTTCGTAATTTTGTAATGTGCTTTTGCCATTTTTTTTACATTTCTATTTAACTTTATTTTTTATTTCAGTTTTTCTAATTTTAGCACTTCAAATTATTGTATTTTAATTAATGTATTGCAGTTACTTGCCAAGGCAAAATTGCTAATTTTAGTTTGTTTTACTTCTAATATTTATATTTTATTCCAGCATAGTATTTTGAAATATTTCTTTTAATAGTTTTTGTTAACATTAACAGCACCGAACAAGAACAGTGTAACAAAAAAGCATAAACTCCTTTAAGGATGAGCATCAGGACATCAAATGAAACCTTAAATGAAAATTCAGTCATCATTTAGTCACCCTCATGTTGTTAAAAATCCATGACTTACTTTCTTATATGGAGCACAAAAGGAGACATTTAGCAGGAATGTTCAAGCTGCTCTTTCCATATAATAAAAGTAGATGGTAACCAGAGGCTGTTAAGCTCCAAAAATAAAAGTAGTCAGTATGATTTGTGCATTACATTCCAATTATACTGAAGCAATATAATTGTATAATGTGAGGAAAATGCCAAAAATTTAGGTTATACAATACAACAGAGCAAACAGAGCAAATGCACTTAATGCAAATTCACTGGTGTGTTTGGTCTCCTGATACAGTATACGATACTATAGTCTAGGTGACATTTGAGGCTTTTTTCCAGGGGAAACTATAATTTATGAAAGTAAGCACTCTGTCACACAATCCCATGTCGAGTGGTTGGGTTTGAAATATGTCTGAAAAGTGAAGCAAGTGTGATCGATGGTCTCTTAGTTGTCTTATTTTGTTGTGCTGTGAGTTATGACTGACTTGACTTACACACTGTGTAGGAGAAGGAGGCGGCACGTCGGAGCCTGCTGAGAAAGACCTACTACCTGATAGATGAGGTACCATCAGGCACTCGCCTCTACCTTAAAAAGACATTCCATTTCCTGGATCTGCTTTTTCTCCACTATATATCTCTCTTGATGTTCTCACCTTTCCTGGTTTTGTGTATCTTTCAGTGACATGTCTGGTTTCTTTGTTTCTCCAGGTGTTAAAGAACCACCTGCTTCTTTTTCGTCTGCCCCAGCAGAATTCAGAGCTGGGCTTCAGCACCTATGAACAGCTGCCACCCATTCGTGCCCGCAGGTTGGAAAGCATTGTGGGAACAGAAGTAAAGGGCGGAGAAAGGTGAAAAAGGAAAAATCCTGGTCCCACAGCTACCTATGTGATTTGTAAAATATCTGTGATTTTTGACCTGTTAGGAACAAATGGCAACTATAGACTTTAAAATAAATTTTTTGGTTCTCATTGGTATGGTGTGGTTACTTTTTTCTTTTAGATTTATGTTTATTTTTATAATTAAAAAAAAAAAGATTTCTCTATCTCTGATTAGGGCTGTCAAAATGGCTGAAAAACTAAATTCGAATTTTGTACTTAAATATTATCAAAATTCGAATTATATTCAAATTTAAAGGGGTGCTATTATGCTTTTTCAACTTTAGTTAGTCTGTAATGTTGCTGTTTGAGCATAAAAAAGATCTGCAAAGTTACAAAGTTCAAAGTCCACTTCAAAAGGAGATATTTTATTTAACAGAAATCACTTTTCAAAAACTACAACGAACGACTCGTTTGGACTACAACGCATATTTTCCGGGATTTGTGATATCACGAATGGGACGAGACCTGGTTGAGCTACACTAGAGAAGCACATTTCGTATTTCAGAAGGCGGGCCTTCATTTGATACAGGAACTATTCGAGTCGTTCATGCCAGACTGGGGAGAGAGGTGTTGTAATAATGTAAAATATTTGAAAAATTAGTTTTTTGAACAACCTAGTATGAGAGCCTGTTCTTGTACACCCCCAAAACAAAATCAAGACTTTGTAAAAGAGCATAATAGGACCCCCTTAAAGTGCATAATTTCAGTTAGGGTGAAGAAGTTTGTTTGGCTTCTCTTCTGAGGGCGCATAGAACAAAATATTACTAATGCATGTTTATTCAGTAAGTTTAAAATTCCTACAATGTGATTTTCTGGATTTTTTTTCTCATTTTGTCTCTCATAGTTGAGGTATACCTATGGTGAAAATTACAGGCCTCTCTCATCTTTTTAAGTGGGAGAACTTGCACAATTGGTGGCTGACTAAATACTTTTTTGCCCCACTGTATATAATTAATTAAGTTGCTTAAACAACTATAAACAAAACAGCATCATGTATGTATGCATAGTTTAATACAAAGGGCCGAAAGCCAATCACACACAGTACATTTTTCATTTAAAAACATGTGATGCAGTGGGATGGGGAAAAAACCTGCCAAAAAGTATCGATATATGTTTTGTTTTTGTTTTTTTAAGTTAAACCTACATTAATTTTACATGGCTTTCTAAACATGCAGCTCTTTTGTGCGAGACACGAGAGCAACATTGATAGATGTCCCTCTAGAAAATGTGTTCTGTGTGAATGGCTTGGTTTCAGTTTTGACGTAAACAAGATCTTCTCTGCATTGATGTGCACTTTTTCTGCAATATTTTTAATGGACAACGCAGCAGCGCCACATCTAGTGGCTTCAACTGGATAGGCTAACAAAAACATTATAATGCAACGACACTTACATCATCATCGCATCTCGTGCGCCACTGATAAGGCTGTCTGACGCACACCTAAAATTAGTTGAATTTAAAACAAAAACGTTGCATTCGAATGTGGATTTTTATTTTAAATTCAACGAATATTCGAAATTCACATTTTTTTTTTGACAGCCCTAGTCCGGATAGTAGTTATTTGACATGAGGACTTAAAATAATTCCATATTTTAAAGGGGGTTAGTCAGTTATTTTATTTCCACCCGAATCTGAAATGTCAGGGTTTTTTCCTCCCTCCATCCACAAAATTCCCAGCCAAATTATACTGTTTTTGGACAAACACCAGGGTCGTGTGGTAATTTAAATCCTGAGTTTAAAAGCAGGAATTAATCCAAAACTCGTTTTGGAAATCTTTTTTGACCACTGCTAAGTGCTGTACGGTTGCTTTGCATGGTAATGAGTGTATTTTTGTAACAATGGAGTCTTTTGTGACCGAAATGTTTGAAATTATTTACACTAATAGTTGAGCCGCTTCTGTACCACATTTATTGGGAGCGCTTAAGATAACAAAGCGGAGCCAAAATGGGGCATACACTATTGAAATAGTCGATTAAAATTGCAGCAAAAGTATGAGATAACATTTTATATATATATATATATAAGCATAAATACACATACTATCTATATATAAAATGAATTGCATCTGTTCTTATTCCAAAATGTTTTATAACTAATCAGGTTCGTTTTACAAATGTCACTTATGATCAAAACTGACGAAAAAAAGAGCAAATTCCTTAACATAAATATTAGCTTTGAGCTTCTTTTAATTGCACTGATAGTTGTGGGGAATCACAAAGAACCTTTTAAAGGTTGCTTATATTTCTTTCATCTCATACTGAGATGAGTCAGAGAGGCATGAGCAACATGCTCCACTTATGTCAGTACCATTCAAAATATTGCATAATGGGAAACAAACACTGTACACTCTTCAATATACTGAAATTAAAGTACCACACAAATGACTTTGGGCAAATAAAAACAAAGGGATATTTATTCTTTCATCAACTCTGACTGACCTGAATGTCTATGGAAATATGATGGAAAGCTGTGGTCACTGCTTGGTCTTAAAGCTACATTCTCCCTTTAGAGCTTGTAGATCTTACCCTTCAGTACTTTTTTATTTGCATCTAACTTCAACAGATTGTGTAAAGAAATGAACCTGAAAAGACTTCCATATAAAATGGTAGATTCCCAGAACAAACACCTGAAGGTCTTTAACAGCCGGTGTGTTAAAGTTGCCAAGTTTTTTTTTTCTTTCCAAGTTTCTGGAAAGTTCACACTGGCTAACATACTCCATACTCCAAACACGCCTTAATTTTGGCTGAATTTGCTTCAAATTGATTTTACACCCATTAATTTTGGTTAAATTATTTTGGGGCCTTTAGTATTAAACTTAATGAAGCTCCAAGAAAAGTCCATAAAACATAAAAGACTCAATGTACTGTTACAATTTCTGTACTGATTTTTCACAAGTGTTTTGCCTGTGTTTTAAATTGCACATTGTGCTTTAGGGTTGAAAGAAAATGTCTTTAAACTTAACGGATAATGTCCTGGCAGAAAAATACTAAAACCCTACCTTTTTTCTTAAAGTGTGCGTAATCTTTCCTCCACTGTTTGTAGTGACACCTTGAATCATGTGGCTTATTGATACGTGATATCTTTCCATTCTTTCTAAGTAACTAAATGGTTTTTAATGGTGGATGATAATATAAGTGAAAAAAAAAACCTTGAGACTAGTGTGGGAACCAATATTCTCCATATTCAAGGCATTCAGTTACATTACCTGTTCTTTGGCATGCAAAATCGTACTCATCTTCTCTGAAAATGTTCCCTGCACTCTTCAGCGTGATCAGTGAAGTCCGATCCTCGAGCCGATTGTTTTTAGTTATTTTAAAAAAGCATGACCAGTGAGGATCTTGTGAGCTGATTTGTTTTTGTGAATCACGAACATTTAGGAATCATTTGGAGCAGTTTCTCAGTTAATCTCACTTACTGAACCGCAACCGCAAGTCATTAATTTAATCATATTCAACTCCTTGAACCATGAAATGATAGCCTAGTATGTTACGTTGTAGGGCCCGTGAGACCTAAATCAGTGTAGTTACTGACTGTTAATTTTACAGTATGTATTTACAGAAATGATGAGTTTTGTCAGTGGTATTTTATACAAATGAATGAATGTAACGTATTACCACATTTTTGTTGTTTTACATTTAGACTGTTATTAAAATGATCCCAGCAACAGAATTTAAAATCTGTTTTGCAAATATTTATTTAAAAGAATCATTAAGGAACATGAACTGTTAAATTTCATCCTCAGAAAATATGTCAAGACAACAATGTCATAGAGACTTGTGTCCGGGATGGCCTGGTGTTTTGTATATGGAGCACTTTTGTTTTTGTTGTTCTTGCAGTGTCCTCCTCATCTTGGTGTTTAAATGTCATTAAGGAATTCAATAAAACTAAAGTAAAATGCGAAAGAACGGGAAAAGGCGTTAGTTGCCGGTTAGGCTCTTGTTTGCTCCTTCAGGAATGCTGTCTTTTTGCTTGCCAGTGAAAGACAATGAAGCCTCATGTGAGCGCTGCTAATACTAGTCACACGGTTCAGCTGACATCTGGTCTGCATTATATCACAGGCAGGGGGCACTGAGTTTCACTACGGCTCCTGTAGACAACACAACATCTCAACTGGATCGCCAACCATGAGATCCTATTAATCCAAATTAGTTTTTGTCCAGACCCATTTGTGTCGTTTCAGACTTGATGCGACTACAAATTGCTGATGGAAAGCTGACTCCATTTACTTGTTTGTGCGATAAGCAAAATGCCAGAAACATTTTGGTTTTGTTTTTAAAAGATTTTTGCTTTTATTAAAATTGAAAATGATTTAAACACAGATGCACATTTTCTCCAATAGGCCTACACTCTTAAAAATAAAGGTGCTTCACGATGCCATAGAAGAACCTTTTTGTCTAAATGGTTCCATAAAGAACCTTTAACATCTGAAGAACCTTTCTGTTTCACAAAAGGTTCTTTGCTGGCGAAAGAAGGTTCTTCAGATTATAAAAAGGTAAGAAAGAGATGGTTCTTTAAAGAACCTTTGACTGAATGGTTCTTTGTGGAACCAAAAATGGTTCTTCTATGGCATCGCTTGAAGAACCTTTTGAAGCACCTTTATTTTTAAGAGTGTAGATGTGCAATTACGAAGGCTGTGAAATGCACAGGCCTAAAGAGGCTGGCAGCTCTACTGTTTCTCATGTCTTACATTACAGACATAAAAAAAAATTTAATTGCACCTTGCATTGTTGTATTACATCCGTGTGTGTCTTCAGGGCATGTGTGGCATATGCTAATGATCTTTCAGTCTTATTTACACTGCAGTATATTATAAGGGTGTGACAATTTGATTTCAAAGCATCAAAGTGTGAGAGAACTCAGTGGTTTATATTTCTTTGGTTAGAGCCACTGACTTTTTTAGCAACTTAGAAACATGTTTTCATAAGAAACATGTTTTTTTTCTGGTCATTCATGGACATTTTGTATTGTAAAAACTGTCTTTCTAATGATATTGCAAGAGAAGGTAGTGTATTTTTCCAGCGCTGCCTGTTAGCAAAAGTAACAGCAGCAAATTAAAAACATGAATTCGTAGTATATTGCCAAGAGTTTCGGAAATGTGTTAACAATAAATAAACAGAACAAGACGACAAGGGAAACAATGATGGCAGTATTTATATGCAGTTAAAAATTCTCAATCCATCAAAAAGTTGTTTGGCTTAGTCAATCGTTGGTGAAAGCACAGAATTACTTTCCCTACTTCGATCTTACATCATTTTGATGTAAATATAAATTAGCTCAAATGGATGGCTATGTCTCATGACTTAACAAAATTCAGGGAATGCATGTCTGGATATTTATGATCAAATTATTTTTGGCCGGATATGAAACAAAAATAACCTTCCAGGACACAGCCTTTTTTATTTTTAATAGTGTTTGGTATTTTTCTGCCACTTGGTAGTTAATCTAATTAGTTATTCTTTCTCGTATGCGTGAACACAGACACAGAGGACCCTTTTGTGTGCCTCTAACTTACATTTTATGGTTTTGTGTGTGTGTGCAGCTGAAATATAAGATGTAAAAAAACATGATTTCTGTGTAATGCTGACAGAGTCCAGATGTGCCGTATTAATAGTAGTGGATGATATTCGGGTTGTGCCGATAGGTATTTGTAAATGGCGTCCCTTAGTGTCCACTTACACAAGTTCCCCACTTCATCTTTTTGTGACAGCTTTTCTCCTGTTCGTGGTTGTCACTTGGATGACCTCCTGTATAACAAATTTTTACCTCATTTTCAGACTACGTTTGTTTGTTGGCTCAAAAGTCTGTCTAAAAAGTCCAAATCCAACCCGATTTTTCAGGGGCTTTGGAGACTAATCACTCATTATTCAGCATAGTGCTCTTTTTAGGGGCTACACGGACAAATCTTCACACACAGCAGCTGAGGCAAACAGACCGTGTAATATGAAGTAGTCAAGAGCCCCAATCTAAAGGAACTAAATTGGTGTCACCAGGTCATAATGTTATTAGCTGGGATAGTGAGTTCACTGATCATATTAGACACAGGACATGGTGCCCTGGCAACATCTCAAGCCCTTGACAATACCCACATTGACTTGGAAGCATGTTGACCGCAGGCAAAAAAACAAGCGAAGGAGATGCGCTTGCAGGTTCTCGCAATGCAGTTGTTGTAATTGCCTGTTCTTCATCTTCAGCTGTCAGAGCACAACTGCTCATGTGTAAGCTTAAAAATAAACAGATGACGACTGACAACTGTGAGTAAATAGTAACATTTTCTATTACCATTCAGCATGTCATGCAGTCTCCAAACAAATAATTATTCAGAATTAGGGTTGTCATCAAAGACGACAAGATTTTTTTTTAGTCTGTATTTTTGTTTTGCTTTATAGTAAAAACATCAGAACATGATATATTATAAATAATATAATGTGATATAATATAGTAATGTATGCACTACCGATTAAAACTATTTTGGTCATATATATGTGTGTGTGTGTGTGTGTGTGTGTATGTATGTATGTATACACACATATATATATATATATAATATAAATATATATACATATATATTTAAGAATTTGTCAACTTGTTTTTGTCTGTATAGTCAATAGGGTCCAAAACAACATTGGACCCCTGACTTTTATTGTTTTAAATAAAAAATAAAATAACCCTACAAAAAAAAGCTCTTTTAGAGCCCAGTGGAAGAATTTAGGCAAACAATGTGTTAAATTAAAATTTTCCTGACATAAAGCTATCATATGGCTTCAAAAGAACATAGCATATGGACCACATTTATGGTATTTTATGGTGCATTTTCAGAGCTTGGCAGCACCAGTTCCTTTTCACTTTTATTATACTGAGCTGTCAGGATATTTTTCAATATTCACCTTTCATGTTCCGCAGAAGAAATGATTTGGAACAACATGAGGGTGAGTTAAAAAAAATAATTGTGTGAACTACTTCTTTAACAGCAGATTTCCTGTTCACAGGGTTGCCCATAAACTCTATTTGACTTATTTAGGTTGTCCTCCCACGTGAGCAATACCATTGCTAATGCATCTGACCACCAAGCAGTCCGTAAATGCATAGTTATGTGCATCATTAGTGTTTGAAAAAACACTGCCAATAAGGTGAACTTTACGTACGTCAGTGGCAGCCCAGCATGGAGCCGCCGGCCTCATTAATAGATCTTGCATTAATTGATAAAAAATGACCAGCTTGTTCTCTTGATGTAGATGACACACACCAATACCATTTGAACATCTCTAATGTATTGAATAATCAATAATTATCTAGAGACCTTGCCAGGCCATGGAGTGAGCTTGAATCGAAATGTACTGCAGCTTCTCTCCCCCTAGTTTGTGGTGTTTTCATTATTTATCAAGTGGCTAACGAGTATGATGCTTTTTAAGTCTGTTCTACAAAGACTGAGCTGTCTTTTGGTCTTTGGTTCGGCTCAAAAGAAATCTAGAGATGAGTATGCTGTGTGATAGATCGCCATTTATTTTTTCACTGATTATAACTGTAGAAAATGGGGTTCACACTCACTAAAATGCACGTTGATCCCATCAGCAAGTCTAAAAATGGAAGGTTTTACTTGACACAACCATCTCATTCAGTACTGACTTCATGCAAACTGTCTGGATCTTTTGCTGAGGTTGAGCTTGTTAATTTTTAATATCAACTTGTCATTGTTAACTTATCAAGAAATCCTTTACTGTGCTCCTCAACAACATGAATTCTTCAGATTTACTTTCACAGCACCTCTCTGCCAAATGGAAATTTTTCGTCAATAGCCGTACTCTTCCGTCAGGCAAAATCTTCTTAAAGCTTTAGGGTGTGTTTTTGTGTAGCTGATCCTACAATTTATTATGCGAAATCACTCATCATTCACATTTATCTCCAAGCCTTTTATTGCAATTTAAACCATTTTTGTGTGTAACTGCATACACAAATGTTGTGTAAAATGCTTAATTCTTTAGGGAATTGCTCATCTGAACATTAAGATGAAGGATGGAAGGCTTTCTGTGTTAGAGAAATGACAGGGTGGAGTGGAATTGTCTTTTTGTAAAACTAATCTCATGTCAAAGTGAACAGCGTTTAGATTCAAGTTATTTGGAGTTCACTGGCAGAATATAACCAAGCTTGAGAGCTCTCACAGTTTATATCTACTGTTCTGAAAAAAATATACCTTTTTTGTAGACCTTTCATGAATCATATTTTCTTTTTGTCTGTTTTATCCATCAAACCTGGAAATCCATCAACCCTTTTAGCTCTTTTAGGTGGGAGCAAAGGGTGTAAAAAATAGCATCTGTTCAGCACAATTAGGGACAACCTCAGTTGGTTTTGTGTCTCAGAGATTCAATGTTTGCATCAAGTGACCATCCAAATGCCAAAATAAGCCAAGAATGATGAATTTCAATCACTTACATGAAAGGTCAGAGTTTTCCATTTAATAGTTTAAGTTTCCTCTGTATAGAGCCTGTGCTCCAACAATGCAATGACCCATTACGTTCATCAGTACATTGCCAATCTTTTAGGGCAAAAGCCTTTTAATTGGATAATTGTTTAACACCATTTTCCTCTTGTGTGTTACATCAAGCCTCAAGCTGGAGGCTAATGTGGGCTAATGAAAAGGAAAAATGGCATCGGGTAGATACAACGATCAAGGTCCTCGGCCAGCCAATGCATCTCTAGGCAACCAGTATTGATCTTGTACATAAGCTCATGTTTATCAGGGTTGCTTAGGGGAAGATCATGCCTTTGGAATTAGTGGACCGAGGTTTCCAATTAGTGGTTCCGCCTGGATGGTCTCTGATCGGCCCCCCTAAGTTTCTGGGCTAATCAGAGCTGACTAGCGCTGAAGAGACCTGTATATCTGTAATATACCTCAGATAGACAGATACTGTAGGACACTAGCGGTGAATGAAGATCCGTTTATTTTAAATGTTCTCAACAGGGGTGTTTATGATTTGTGTCAGAAAAATGTATTTCTTGCTATTAGGTACCTTGAGAAAAGGTCTGATATGTAGGCAGATATATCATGGACAAATAAATTATAAGCCATCTGATCGTGCTGACAATTTTGTTGGCTTACCTATTATTAAACAAGTTTTTAAAAAATGCCTAAATGTTTAGAATTTCCTATTATTATATTAAATATTACATTTAATAAATGAATAAATAAACAAATGAATTGTATTTATTTTATGCTGAAATATTGAAAGATATAGTACAGGGACCAATTCTCACTATTAACCATGCTTATTAGCATGTATATTATTGGCTGCTTATTAGCATTTATTCTACATCCCTAATCCTACCTAATATTTAAACTTAACAACTACTTTACTAACTATTAATAAATAGCAAATTAGGAGTTTATTAAAGCAAAAGTCGTAGTTAATGGTTTGTTAATAGCAAGAATTGTACCTTAAAATAAAGTGTGACCATAATTGATAATGAATATTGTTTATTTATTTGTGTTAATTTATTAAATTATTCTTGATAATTATATAATAATAATAATAATATCCTGAAATCTTGAAAGATGAACATTTTGATTTTGTAATCAATTTCACAAAATGTTGATTGATATCTAATATCGACCTATATATAATTTCTTGGCCAAAAATGTCTATATCGTGCATTATAATCATTATCCTCTTGAAAGAACATACAGGCTCTTATTGCTGAATTTTGTTACAACAATTGTCCGATAATTGCACTTCCTTACTGTTTTTCATTTTGGATAAACTTCTGCTTTAAATCAGTAAAAGTGGAGAACGAAAATGTAACGTTTTATGTTTGCTCAGGTGCTACTTGGAGCTTGCCCAGTCCAAGAGAAATCCGAGGACCTGTCCTCTCTCATCGGGGCCGTAGTGGGTGAACTTACTCTGAAAAAGGGTCATGAGTTGAATGTTCTGACAGCACAGTGTATTTTGACAGGGCCAAGTAATGAAGCATAGTGTGACAGAAGACCTTTTTTTCCCCGTCTCTCTCAATCGTCCTCTCTCTCACTTTTCCCAGATGCTGGCTGTGGTCTCACTAGTTCCTGTTATTTATGTCAGCTGCAAGGACATTCCAGCTGTGCTGCATCCCAAAAGCTCTCATTCCATAATGCTAATGATTGAGTTCTTTGTGTAAACCTGAAACCAAGAAAAGCCACTGTTGTGTGATCGCTTCACAGCACCAAGGGAAAAAATGATGAATGAATTGTATGAATGGAGATGAAGGACTTATGGCTGTAGAACACAACAGTGTTGCTTTTTTATTTGCCTTATATGATCGCAAAGTTTTCAGTCTTTCCTGTGATACAGGCCCCTTTTATAACCCTTTTTGTAATACAAAACTATGATTTGGCTTTAGAAGGCTTAAAATGACATGCGGGTGAGTAATTATTGACCGAATTAAAATTTTAGTGTGAACTATTCCTTAAAAGATGAAGTGTGAAATTTCTGCACCAACAGCATCACCAAACAGAAATGCAAAATGACTATTAGCAAACAGGTTTCCTACCATTGGCCACATCATTGGTCAGAGAAACTAATAGCCCCGCCTCACAGTCAACACAGGCCCTTTTGGAAAAGGTACCTATGGCAAAATCATATTATGTTACTTGTTGCATATTTCTCCACAATTTCAAAGTGAACTGTCCAGTGAGTGTAACTAAAATATGCATTTAGTTTTAATGTGAAACTGGTTAAAGGTTAATGCTCCATCGTGTTTGAAAATAATGCACCTACACTTAACAATACCTTAAACCTATAACTGAAAGAGTTAACAAAAGCAAACGTGAGATAAAAATGCACTTGTTGAACAAATTTTAGCTTGCTTTGATTGCTCTGATACCAGGTGAGCTACTAAGCAAGTTTACTATGTCAGAAAAGCCATACATATGGAGCTGGTTATGTGATGCATACATCAAAATTAGTGTACAAATCATACAATATGGTAAAAGTGTTTTGAGGTGTTAACATGTTACTACGCAAAAACAACTATTAATGTGTAATCTGCCACCAACAAAAAGCTGTTGGTGTTTTATCATCTCTAGTGGTCGTTTCAGCTGGAAACTGCAGTGAATTGTATACGTAACTTTTTTGAGTTGAGCAAAAATGTAGGTAAAAGCTCATTTTTCCAATGAGCCTGAGTTGCCCAAATTGACATGATTAGTTGTGACATTGTTGCTATGTTAGGCGTGTCAGAATGCTTAAAGAAACAAATGGAACTTTGGGGAAATCTGCAAATTGCTTAATTAGTTGTCTCTGCATATTAAGCTGAGATATAAATATTTTAAATGGAACAATCACACAATTCACCTTTATCCATTTATAAAAAAAAATCTTAGCTAACATCTGGTAATTCAATATTTGTGCCTGTTTCCTTTTAGTGTTTCAGTTTGAACCAGTAACGATATACAGGGAGAGACAGACTCAGGGAGAGTCTTGATTTATAAAATGTACTAAATAGGTTTATTGTTTCACAATCATTCCAAAAATATATGGGTTGACAAGCTAAAGCTAAACAAGTTTAATGCTCTACTCACAGGAGAGTTATGACATCTAGAACATAACTAGATCTCATCCAAGCTGTGTTTGAGATGTCTTGCAGCATGAATGCCAGGATCTTGTGCAAGGAGCATGTCAAAAAAGAAAGTCATACACTCTTAAAAATAAAGGTGCTTCACGATGCCATAGAAGAACCTTTTTGTCTAAATGGTTCCATAAAGAACCTTTAACATCTGAAGAACCTTTCTGTGTCACAAAAGGTTCTTTGTGGTGAAAGAAGGTTCTTCAGATTATAAAAAGGTAAGAAAGAGATGGTTCTTTAAAGAACCTTTGACTGAATGGTTCTTTGTGAAACCAAAAAGGGTTCTTCTATGGCATCGCTTGAAGAACCTTTTGAAGCACCTTTATTTGTAAGAGTGTACGACACTCAAAATCATCTGCACATACCAGACAAAGCCTGTTTAATGTGTGTGATACACCAGAGACCCAGCTATAACTCACTTGCTAGCATTAACACCTGCTGCATATTCTTTCCAGGCTGCTGAAATAATGCACTCACCTAATTACATATCAAGACACACCTGTTTCTCTTCCCAACTACTTCCATGAGCAGTCCCACAAAGCCTGTAAAAATCCTCCAAACTTGCAGCAGCACGTTATTGGCAAGCTTGGAATATGGCAGACTTATTAGCTTTAGGTCCACGACGTTGATAAGTATAATTCACTCTCTGCGACTGCCCAAGTTTTTACTTTGCCAATAAAAATATATGATAATGTGCAGTTAGAATATATCTTGTGTGGGAGATTTGAAAATAATCCGATTACTTGAGATAATATCCCTCACTTTGAATGTTGTTACGCTTTTTAATATTATTCCTCATTATTTCATTCATTTTACCGCAGTAAATGTCAGCTTTGTGGAACACAAGTGTTGCAATAAAAATGCTATAAAATTTGAGGCAGAGGTAAATCATTATGCTCCTCCACAGTTTGAAAATTACATTTACAAATAGTAATAAATTATATCTTTAGCTAATTATAAATGAACTGGAACTTTGGGCCCTCAGAATTGTTAGCACTTAAGCACATTAAGTATGTTAGTATAAGCGTTTTCTTGGCACTGGTCTAATAAACAAGACATGATATACATGATACATACATATACATGATATGTAGACTTTCAGTTACTCAACTTTTGTTGTTCTCATTTTATGTAATTTCACTGCATGACCAATTTCAAATATAACAGATTATGAAAAATAAGTTTTTACTTCTCATTTAGCAGGTGCATCTCATAGCAGGTTCTACTTCAAATACAGTCTGGGTTTCAGTCTAGATCTCAGTAATTCATCCTGCCAGGATTCAAAGCTGGAACCTTTTTAAGAAAAAAAAAACATCCCGGTTAGAACTACACTCGCATCACCTCCCTGATCAACGTTACCTTTACCTTAAAGCCATGAAATAAGGAATAAACAAATGAGTTAACTTCAGACATCTTATGGGACGTTCAGTACAAGTAAAAAAAAACAACTGCTGGACCAACTGTAATTATATATATATATATATATAAAATCAAAAACAAATCATTTCCAGATTCCTTGCTGAGGTGGTTTAAGGGCTGTTTGATAAATTTCAGGTTTAATTCCCTTCAATGCATGCTGAATCAATTAACTGTTAATAATACTTGATCATATGTGAAACTGTCAAAGAGGAAGTCAGTGATCTGCTGATTGGTATTATTGAAAACAGCTCACATATGAATTTCATTTGCACAGGCCCTATGAAAAAAAAAGTATTTTTAGCGTTGTTCAGTCATTTAGTCAGTTCGTAGGCCAACTCAGAAGGATAATTTGCCATGGTTTTCAGTTTATGAGGAAATTAAGGTGTAGGAATGTGTAGCAATTTGTGGATACTTATAATTCAGTTACAGCTTGTGCTATTTCAGAAACTTTAATACAGGGGTTGGCAACCTTTTTGTTATAAAGTGTCATTTAATTGAATATATATATATATATATATATATAGTTATATATAACCTTTTTATAAAAGGTCACAAACGTTATATCGGAAAAATTAACAAATTTCATTACTGAAAAATTAAATATATAATATCGCAATATAACATGCTCAATCACAAACCTGCTTGTTCGATTAGTAACACAGAAATAGTGGAGAATATTACATATTTCTGAAGCAAAATCTGTAGGATTTTAAGAAGTTTAAAACAAATAGTATGGAATTAGATTTAAATTAGACTTTAAATAACAGATTTCTAATGTGACCCTGCTGAACCTCATTCTATGTATTTGTAATCTTACTACATTAATTTCTGATACACACAAGGATCATACCGATGAAGGATCATACTTGGTGAGATGCGAAAACCTTAGTTTATCCAAGTTACTTATTTAATTATTTAAGTCTTCAATACATTAGACCTCACAGAAGCTAATGTACTCTTATCACTATGATAACTTCCTGTTGAGTCATAAACTATTGGGTCTACATATACACATCACAATAATGAAGCATCATGCTGGATATCGTTCACTTAATGTTTTTCCCATTTAACTCATTTTTAACAGGCCACTGCACAGCATGGCCCTAACCACTAATGACCAATTATTGATGTACATGTCCAGCTTGATTAAAATGAGGTAAAGAGCTGGAAAACCTGAACAAATATCTGTCAACTATTGATCATGTCTTCCATGAGGAAAATGGTGAATGAAACCTGCAGTACAAAGGGTTTCTACCAACACTTTATAATGTTATCAGTTAGTCCTAGTTTATCTCTAAACTCTTTATTGGAATTGTAAGAAATCAGATGGCAACAGTTAGATATCAGCAAAACCTTTCCACTGAGAAAGCTGGAGTATAGAGCTATATACTGTATTTAATAAGTGTATGGTCCAGATGATTTTGGGAATTTGATGGGAAATTAGTTTCTATTGATTGTAGACTGACTGATATCATGACAAATCTGAACATAAATGTGATATTGTGTAAACTGATAGTACTTGTGAAAAGTGTACTACAGGCTTAACAGATGTTTGCATTTGCTCTCCATTTATTTTTATTGCTGTTTAGGAGTTAACATTCTGATTTTTGATATTTATATTAAATGGGAAGAAATCTGTATCATATACCTTTTTCTGCATGGATTATTTAAAGCCTACTTCAGTGGTGATATTGGAATAAATGCATAGCATAACAAAAGGGCAATGCTGTCCTTATGCAAATGAATAGCTAAAGGAGTGACTCTTGTGCAGCCTCTTCAAACACAAAGTGCTTTCTGACACCAGTTCTCTTGAGAAAGTATAGCACTTGATTACTTAAGCAATGAAAAAAGCACAATTTGTTATAAACTGCTTGAATGGAGGACTTGTTGTTCTAATTTTGCTCAGTGTTGCTTGGAAAAAAGGTATATAGTTGTTTCATAATGTAATTTATCATCACTGCATTATTTTTTATTCGTACAGTTTTAAATCTGTGCCTTTGTGTGTAGTTTATGTGCATTTTATGTCTCCAGAAATATGCACACTTTAATTAATAATAATAATAATAATTTTTATTTATATAGCGCCTTTCCAACACCCAAGGTCATTTTACAAGTCAGGTTTAAGGAACAGAAACAAATAAACATCAATACCAGAAGACAGAACATAAACCAAGAGCTGAGAGTAATATACAGAGACCACTTACAAAGTTAGATTAAAGATACAGAGGGAATGTAGATAAACATCCATAACAGGGTACAAATTACAGACTGAGAACTGAAGAGTAATACTCAGAGAAAAAATGTGTTTTTAAGAGGTTTTTGAAGTAGAGAAGGGAGGATGCTTGACGGATGTTTTGGGGAAGAGCATTCCACAATCTGGGAGCCACAACACTGAAAGCCCTAGCTCCCATAGTCACCAAACGAAACTTAGGGGTGACTAACAATCCCTCACTAGAAGATTGTAAGGAGCGGGCAAGAACAAAAGGCAGGAGTAAGTCAGATAAATATATAGGACCAAGGTTATGGAGAGCTTTATAAGTGAGAATCTTGTAGTTTATGCGCAAGGAAACCGGAAGCCAATGAAGGTGACTCTTTATTGTGTGGGTAATCAAGGGAGCTGCAGAGTTTTGAACATATTGTAGTCGTTTGATATTATTAGCTGACAGGCCATAAAACGTGAATTACAGTAATCTAGTTGAGATGTGACGAAGGCATGTGTAACAGATTCAGCATCCTGCTGACTGAGAGAGGATCGAATACGAGAGATATTACGTAGGTGGAAAAAAGCTGTCTTTACTACTTTACCAATGTGATCATTGAATGAAAGAGTGGAATCAATGAGAACACCAAGATTGCGATCTTTAGTGGAGGGCATAATCAGATCAACATCCAGATCCATTAGTTGACCAGAGAGCTTAGATACAACAGCTTTAGAGCCAATCAGAATTACCTCAGTTTTATCAGAGTTGAATTTATGGTAATTTGCCTCCAGCCAAAGCTTGAGTTCCTTGATGCAATTTGTTAATGCAGGCGGAGGAAACACTGAGGTGGAAGGTGCGCTAAAATAAATATGAATGTCATCTGCGTAACAGTGGAAGTTAAACCCTTAGCGCTTGATTATTTGTCCAATTGGTAGCACATAAATGGTAAAGAGGAGAGGGCCCAAAACAGAACCTTGAGGTACACCAGAACTGATGGATTTGGTAGATGATTTGTGTTTCTGGTATATAACAAATTGTTGCCTCCGGTCAAATAGCAGTAATTCCAATTGCTGAAAGCCATGAGAGGAGTATTTCATGACAAACAGTGTCAAAAGCTTAGCTGAGGTCTAACAGAAGGAGAGTGCTGAGAGCACCAGAATCAGAAGCTAAGAGAAGATCGTTAAGAACCTTAACCAGGGCTGTTTCAGTACTGTGTAATGGACGAAAGCCAGAGTGGATGAGCTCGTAGAGGTTGTGTGCTGTTAAGAAGGCCTGTAACTGGGAGGCAACAACTTTTTCTAATATCTTGGAGAGAAAAGATAAGTTTGAAATAGGCCTATAGCTACTTAGGGAAGAAGGTTCGAGACCATGCTTTTTAAGAACTGGAGTGACAGCAGCAATCTTAAGCTTTGATGGTAAGTTCCAAATGACATTGACATTAATGAAGTGAGTGATGGGTAGTGACAAAGCAGGCAAGCAAATATTCAGTAAAGAGGTAGGTGCAGGATCAAGAAGACTAGTAGAGGAATTAGACAGTCTGATTATCTCATCAACCACTGTGGGGACAATAGAGTCAAAACTAGAGAAGTTATGAGCATGGCGTAATGAGAGAAGTTGGAACAGAGGTAGAGTGTTGACAGGTATGAGATGTTTTACTCTGATCAAATGTGCAATGTTTTCCTGAACTTTTTTCAGAGTCCTCTATAGACTGTGCGGGAGGCTGAGTTAAAAAAAAATTTTATCGTAGTAAATCATGTTTTAGGCCTGTTTTTGGACTTATTAATGAAAGTAGAGAAATAAGATGATCGAGCTGAATTAAGGTCTAATACCTACTGACTTGGCTCACACAGGGTATAACAACTTTCCAAAAAATGGTTATAACTGTTGTACTTTTTGGGATTTTTTTCCCACCATGTTACACTTTGTGTTGTTTTTGGTCAAAAATGACCAGCCTATACATTTCTTATAAATTTACTTATACATTTCTTGTTATGCAATATTATTACCAAATACCAGATTCAATCTTTTTATCAGCTTGCTTTTTTTTCAGTTAGAACAGGTTTGTTTTGTATCTCCTTTTGGAACTGATTGATTGTAGGCCTCATTGATCTGAGCTCTTGCATCTCAGATTTTGAGTGAACATTGCCAAAATTATCCACAATAATGTTTTTTTTCACACATTGAGGTGGATAAGCTCAGATCAATGAGACCTACGATCAATCCCTTCTAATAAGAAATACAAAACCTGTGCTAATTGAAAGAAAACAAGTTGCTAAACAGTTTGGTGATAATATACACTCTAAAAAATGCTGGGTTGTTTCAACCCAACTTTGGGTCAAATATGAACTAACCCAACTTTTGGGTTAAAAATCTAATGTAAAAATTTAACCCAATGGTTGGGTTAGTCCATATTTGACCAAAAGTTGGGTTGAAACAACCCAGCAATTTTTAGAATGTAGCATAGTAAGAGATTTAGAAGCAAGTTTTAAAAGGCCAGTCATTTTTGACTGGAAACACCAAATTAGGTAAAGGGTTTTCAGCACAGCATGTGTTAATTTTACTTCTCTTTTCTTTTATGATCAGATGACACTATAATAAATGAATGGATAATATGATAGCGCTATAAAAAACTCCATTTGCTTCATGGCTCTGTGCCGAGTTCAGGCAGTGTAATATGCGGGCCTCCTCCTATGCATGATTGTTGTTTTCCATCTGATTGTTTGTGCCAGCGCCTCAGCCTATTCCAAATGCAAGTGGAAAGTGAGTTGGTGGATTCTTCATTGAAGTGAATTCAAAGTTTGGGAGCAACTTCAAACTGTTTTTTTAATCATATTTTGGATTTAAAAAAAATGTCTTCCATTCTTCTCTTGATGACCTACTGAAATCCACAGTCATTTTTCTCTCTAATAGTGTATGAGTTGACAGTGAGGAATCGTTTGTATGGTA
>NW_015505370.1:1480100-1494124 GCF_001515645.1 Sinocyclocheilus grahami
GCTCGTAGAGGTTGTGTGCTGTTAAGAAGGCCTGTAACTGGGAGGCAACAACTTTTTCTAATATCTTGGAGAGAAAAGATAAGTTTGAAATAGGCCTATAGCTACTTAGGGAAGAAGGTTCGAGACCATGCTTTTTAAGAACTGGAGTGACAGCAGCAATCTTAAGCTTTGATGGTAAGTTCCAAATGACATTGACATTAATGAAGTGAGTGATGGGTAGTGACAAAGCAGGCAAGCAAATATTCAGTAAAGAGGTAGGTGCAGGATCAAGAAGACTAGTAGAGGAATTAGACAGTCTGATTATCTCATCAACCACTGTGGGGACAATAGAGTCAAAACTAGAGAAGTTATGAGCATGGCGTAATGAGAGAAGTTGGAACAGAGGTAGAGTGTTGACAGGTATGAGATGTTTTACTCTGATCAAATGTGCAATGTTTTCCTGAACTTTTTTCAGAGTCCTCTATAGACTGTGCGGGAGGCTGAGTTAAAAAAAAATTTTATCGTAGTAAATCATGTTTTAGGCCTGTTTTTGGACTTATTAATGAAAGTAGAGAAATAAGATGATCGAGCTGAATTAAGGTCTAATACCTACTGACTTGGCTCACACAGGGTATAACAACTTTCCAAAAAATGGTTATAACTGTTGTACTTTTTGGGATTTTTTTCCCACCATGTTACACTTTGTGTTGTTTTTGGTCAAAAATGACCAGCCTATACATTTCTTATAAATTTACTTATACATTTCTTGTTATGCAATATTATTACCAAATACTGGATTCAATCTTTTTATCAGCTTGCTTTTTTTCAGTTAGAACAGGTTTGTTTTGTATCTCCTTTTGGAACTGATTGATTGTAGGCCTCATTGATCTGAGCTCTTGCATCTCAGATTTTGAGTGAACATTGCCAAAATTATCCACAATAATGTTTTTTTTCACACATTGAGGTGGATAAGCTCAGATCAATGAGACCTACGATCAATCCCTTCTAATAAGAAATACAAAACCTGTGCTAATTGAAAGAAAACAAGTTGCTAAACAGTTTGGTGATAATATACACTCTAAAAAATGCTGGGTTGTTTCAACCCAACTTTGGGTCAAATATGAACTAACCCAACTTTTGGGTTAAAAATCTAATGTAAAAATTTAACCCAATGGTTGGGTTAGTCCATATTTGACCAAAAGTTGGGTTGAAACAACCCAGCAATTTTTAGAATGTAGCATAGTAAGAGATTTAGAAGCAAGTTTTAAAAGGCCAGTCATTTTTGACTGGAAACACCAAATTAGGTAAAGGGTTTTCAGCACAGCATGTGTTAATTTTACTTCTCTTTTCTTTTATGATCAGATGACACTATAATAAATGAATGGATAATATGATAGCGCTATAAAAAACTCCATTTGCTTCATGGCTCTGTGCCGAGTTCAGGCAGTGTAATATGCGGGCCTCCTCCTATGCATGATTGTTGTTTTCCATCTGATTGTTTGTGCCAGCGCCTCAGCCTATTCCAAATGCAAGTGGAAAGTGAGTTGGTGGATTCTTCATTGAAGTGAATTCAAAGTTTGGGAGCAACTTCAAACTGTTTTTTTAATCATATTTTGGATTTAAAAAAAATGTCTTCCATTCTTCTCTTGATGACCTACTGAAATCCACAGTCATTTTTCTCTCTAATAGTGTATGAGTTGACAGTGAGGAATCGTTTGTATGGTATTACGCATGATCTTTAAGTGATGTAATGTTCAGGTCAAGCAGTGCTCCAAGATAATAATTTCTAGAGGCTTTTGTATGCATCCAGTTGTCACATTCCTACCATAAGAGCACATCTATCTCATTCCAACTAGACAACTATTGTGTGCTCTCCAAAATCGAAAGAAGACTGATGATGGAGACTGGAACAAAGCCTCCTCAGTTGAGAATAAGAGGTCCCATCATAACAACAAAATGTACATTTTCAATCGGGCTAAAATTAAGCAAATAATTTAAATACCTTTGTGGCCTAAAGGTGTAGCCACATTTACCATTGCAAATTTTCACTGGCAAAATTTGGTTATTTCAGTACGATTGGGAATTTTGCTGGATTTACGAGCTCAGATTTCGCAATGGGTTCAAGCTGATCACGCAGATTCATCACAATGACCAACAGAAAGCTTGTACTTTTGTGTGAGCAGTGCTTCATACATTGCTATTGACAGTTGACAATGGACCATTTTATACCAGCAAAACGTAGCTGAAATGAAAAGCTAATGTGACTGCATCTTAATTGCAGGACAGAACACAATTTCACGTAAATGAATGTGAAGTCTTAAGTCATCTGGATATTTTTTTAGACCTATTGTTTTATGAATACTGCAAATCTGGACATGCTACTCATGCTGCATACTGCTTTTCACTTGCTATATAAAGTATAGGTGTATTTGGAAGCCAGTTTTCTAATCACTGGGTAGTGTGATTGACCAATCAGAATCAAGCTTTTTTTTTTTTAATTGAATGCAATAATGTTTGATAAAGCATTACATTTATTATATATAATTATCTGAATAAACAGTTATCCCAAAAAGTAATATATTTCATTGTAGTAACTATACTACTAAAATTTAAATTTTTTAGTCGCTTTATTATGGCTTTCATCTAATCAAAAGTTATTATTTTATTAATTTGCATGTTTAAACACAAGCCAGGTACACTCTAATACCTAATTTTTCGTTTTTCTATTACTCCAAAACAGTTCTCATCATTGCCATATGAAGACATCAATAAAAGAATAAGGAAGGGATCATATATCAAAATTAAGATACTTGTATTTTTATGATTAAAGTTCATTTTAATTCAGCACACGAGTAACATTTGGATTGTCACTTGTGGTGTTACATTTATGATCATCTATATTTCACGTATTGTATTATAACTTGTGCAGTGACAGGAGAAGTTATTAAAATGACTGTAAATAATTTGTACATTAAAACTAATTAGCAATGCTTCCACAGTTGTGGAAAGTGTGAGTTTTGTTTTGTTTGTTTTTAAAATTATATTGACCTTGCATATATGTGTCCACACAGTGTATATTACACAATTATTTGCACAATATTCGTCAAGCACATGAAGAGTGCTCCTTATCTAGCAGCTACTGTAGCTAGTAACATTTGTGAAGCACACAATCAATTTCTATTTTTTCATTACAAAGGTGTGTGTGAGATATGACTATCTGTAATTTATGTTGTACAACAAAATGTGAACGTTACTTTGCATGCAGGGAATCTCTACATGTGTAAACTGAACATAAATTCAGAAATAAAATAGTATGTGAATGAGCCTAAAATGTGCTGACTACATTATATGGTTAAGTTTGTAAGGTGCTGAGTAAAACCTGACTTTATAAAGTGATGAATAAGCATGTGCACAAGTTCTTAAGGTCAATGAAAGAGATGTTAACACATTATTATATTACAAATTATACATAATGAGCTGAACTGACAAAGACAATCTCTGAAGCCTGTGACAGGAGTGTCTGACTGATTGAATGATGAAATAAGTAATGATGAATAAGGTGTGTAGTTAAGATGACTTTTTATTATGTTCTTGCATTTCGTTCTACAACATAAAGTAAATGACAGACAGCCATACCTCACACACACATTTGTAATGGAATAATGGAATGTGTGCTTCACAAATGTTACTGGCAAGTTGTTACATAAGGAGAATAAACTTCTCATGTGCTTAACAATTATTGTGCAAATAATTGTGTAATTTGTGTTGTTGAACTACAGGAAAATGTATGATATTCTGATTCAGGATATATAAGAAGTTTATCTTCTTTTTCTTTTTTTAGCCTTGCAGGAGTTAGGGTCAGAACGTCCAGCATTAAAACCACAGGAAATTGTTCTTCATGAGAGCAGATATATTGCAGAAATTAAACTTACAAATATAAGCAAACACATGCTGTCATATGACATGTCAGTGCATGCACTTTGTCTCCATATAAATTATATTCCAGTCATTGTTATTTTTCCAAGTATTAAAAAAAATGTCTCCAGAACAAATATGGAATGGACATTAAAGCATTTCAGGCCTCTCTGTTGACTGATGTTCATGAACAGTTTTTGCTTGTGATATGGCAGCCCACGGCTGGCATTACAATTATTGGGAAAGGATAAAATTTAATAGCTGACCTGAGAGGGATGATTCAGCCTTATTACAAACAAAGAAATTGTATCATATAACAATTCTTACTACCAAACACTTCAGGGCACAGATTTAAAATAAGGATATAAAATATGAATGATGTGTGTTGCTTTGATTGTCCTCTCTTGTTGGAAAATTTCAGTGACATACACTCTCAAAAATAAAGGTGCTTCACGATGCCATAGAAGAACCTTTTTGTCTAAATGGTTCCATAAAGAACCTTTAACATCTGAAGAACCTTTCTGTTTCACAAAAGTTTTTCAGATTATAAAAAGGTAAGAAAGAGATGGTTCTTTAAAGAACCTTTGACTGAATGGTTCTTTGTGGAACCAAAAATGGTTCTTCTATGGCATCGCTTGAAGAACCTTTTGAAGCACCTTTATTTTTAAGAGTGTACTGTAAAAAATAACACAACACAGAAAACTGAAAGGAAAACGTACTCGCCCACCTCATAATAACGGTACATTATTCTCAAGCCAAGTCTTACTTATGGGGTTTACTGTGGTCAAAATATGAAAAATACAGCATAACAGATTTGCATTTTCTAGGAAATGCTTTTGCAGCAGTTGTACATTATGAGTTAAAGCCAAGAAATCTCTCCTTGAGCAGTAAATAACAAGAAGCTAAATGGCTTGGAGAGGGTCAAGTGACTGAGTGCTTTCAGCATATATTATACTGCGCACAATAGATATATCTGAAGCACACTACTGGAGTAATGAATGAGCTGTTTAATGTGCTCAAAGAAGCACTGTGCTTCAACCCTCTGCTTATTGCTGAATGCTATTAGAATTTTTTACTTTTTTTAAGTCATCAGTATCTTCAAATTGCATGTGCTTGGTCAAACTTAGTGTCAATAATATTGTTCATCATCAATAACATGAAAAAATAGTCCACTGAGGTGTTTTTACACAACTCTAATGATATTTACATTACAATTATGCATTTGGCAGATTCTTTTATTCAAACATTGCATTCAATTTATACGTCTTTTGAGTTCATGCATTACCTGGGAATTTAGCTAGCGCCATGTTGTATTTGACCTACAGGAACATGTTATTATGCTGGATTGGCTGTCTTTATATTATTTATCTCTGTCCTTTCTTGGAATTTTACCATTCTCTTTATTTTTCCACTAAAGAACAGAGGCCAGTGATAAGTGAGTAAGGTTTCTAAGAATAGCTGATGTTTTTGCCATGAGACCAGGTAGAAATTCACACATGTATCTGCCGCTGAATTATCCGTTGTCTGACAAATCATGCAGTTTTAATTAGAGCAATCAAACTTTAAAACAGACCTCAGTACACAGGCTGGACTGCTGACAGACATTACATTTTCAATCCTCTCTGTGTATTGTAAAGGACCGTTTGAGAGGGAGACATAAACCTTTGTTTTCGGCTTAATTTAAGATTTAATTTAATTTACATAATGATGCTGTGCTAATGTCATTGCACTGTAAATAATAATTATTTTATCTGTAAGAGACTGTAAAAGTGCTACAGTAAAAACCTTTTAACTGTAAGTTCCCTTACATAAAAAACAGTAATAGATCTAATGGGACATTTCGCGAATGACACTGCAGGACACTAATGTATCATGTAACTACATTATTTATTTATTTATTTACATGCTTTTATGTTCAGTTTTCTAAGTGGTATGCCTAAATAATATTTGCTTCGTCACATACAGAGCTGAGGACATAATTAACCTATTTTTGTGCATTACATCGACAAAACATTATCTCAATATTATATTTGTGTGTTCCACACAGAAATATGGAAACACGCAAGAATTTGGATAAAAAACGTTTTGTTTTTTTGAGAGTCAATGCATTGATGTCTTTGATAAGTCTGGTATGTGCAGAACTTCTATGGCAGGAAGTGAACTATTTCCTGAAAGGTTAAATGCCAGACGTCTCATCATTATTCTGGAGAGATGACAGGCGAATCTAATAGGGAAGAACTAATAGTCCGCAGGCATGAGCAAGTTTGGGGAGATTCAGCCGTTCTTGGCAACATTTAGTGCAAGTTTCATGTCAGCCCACTTTAAAAAAATAATACTTCAAAATTAGCTTTATATATCGAGGATAAATAGCTATTGGCTTTCCAAAATATGTGTTATTATTGTTTCTTATTTGTTTTTAATTAATGCTCTGCATGGGACTTATAGGAGGCCATTTAAACATTCAGTCTGAATTTATGTGTAGAATGCATTTCATGTGCAGATTTATGTTGCAAAAAATAGCCTTTAAGAGAGTCAGGGGCTAGTTTATTCTACACTCTAAAAAATGCTGGGTTAAATACAACCCAGTGCTGGGTAAAATAGGGACAAACCCAGCAATCGGGCTGTTTTGACCCAGCGGTTGGGTTAAATGTTTAACCCAACCTTCTGGGTAGTAACCCAACCGCTGGGTCAAAACAACCCAGTTGCTGGGTTTGTCCCTATTTTACCCAGCATTTTTTAGAGAGTACAAAATATTTTTCAGGGTGAGTTTATTGCTGTATGTCAATTTCTGCATGCTCAAGAAAGAAAAAAAAAAGATGCAGTTGATTTAATACACTTAGCCTAATGATTGATTTCGGATGTGTTTTACTTTTATGGGCTATGTTAACCTGTCATTAAACAGCCTAGGCTTTTTAGCAAAATTCAAACTGTGAAACTTTATGGAACAATTAATTTTGGCCAACACATATTGTGATTAATAAATTTAATACTCAAATCATGTGGCATCTTTCCTGACCTTGCGTTTATGAAAAATAGAGATCCCAGTTCAACTTTTCAGTTAAGTAATTTGAGTTGACTCCTGTCTGAACATATGCCAGCGGGTTTTTATTTTGTCCACTTATTTAGCCAATATTTTGAAGGACAGAATTCACAAAAATTATTCTAATTTAAGAGGGCTTTGCATATGCTAATGTATCTATTAGTTTGTGTCTATGAGATGTGATATTTAATCTAATCCTTCTCATTAGTGCCTCGTCTGTCCTGCTTAGGCAAAATTACCTCATCAGCATCACAGATTATCAGCTCATGTTTGTTGTCCATTAGGCAGAAGTATGGCCAGAGTATGTATGATTTATGTAATGAGTGTTTTGCTTTTATAAGGTCATATTTATGTAATAGCAAACAGACTTCACCTTTAATTAGGAATTTGGGAAGAGTGGTCCACATATGCAGTTTCTATTCATGTTGAAATTGGAAAGTATGTCATTTCTCAGCAGTGTCCAGCAATCTGGCAATTTAGTATTCAATACATACATTATGTGTCTAACATATTTATTTATGGATTTATTTGTTTGTTTATTAATATTTTTGGCACACAACGACAATCAGTTGTATATAATTCTGCTGTCCTTTGTTGAGCTGAGCTTTTAGCAAAATTGAATGCGCAGATGTCAGGCTGAGGAAAACCTGAAACCCGCAACTCAAGTAGCTCAAGGCACATTCAAGTATGTAGGTGAATACTGCCTCTAGCCTTTTACATTCCCTTTCTTTTTCTCGAGTGGTTTCACTATTCTCTTTCCAGTTTTCATCCATTTATGTTTTTTTCCAAGCCAAATGAAATAACTTCTGACTCACTCAGGAATGACCCAGTGTACTATAAACTACAGTATGTAATATTACTAAAATGTTCTGCATTTTTATGAACATTAAAGACAGAAAGCAGCACACTGATATCATGTATTATGAGTCTCTGTCAGCTTACAGTCAGCTTTGAGGATATTTAACCATCTAGGGATTGTGAATGTCAGTGCTTTAGAGAAGAAGTAAGAGTTATGATCCAGATTCAGTCTTGTTCAGATGCATTGTCATTTATTTTACATTTGTTCTGTTGGCAGATTTTCTAACCACACTGAATCAGAAGATAGATTATTATTTTCATAGCAAGAACCATCCTAAAGACATGCAACATGAAAAAGCAGAGTTTCTTATGTTTTACCCATTTCACAGTGGATTTATGTGAAAGAGTTCACATGAAATAATAGTGAAATAACAGAAAAAAACTCATATAACAATGCAGCAGTGTTGGTCTGTGACCAGCTTTATAAAAACATCCCCAAAAAGAATGGAAATGTGTGGAAACTTTAAAATCACAATTTCCATCCAACCAAAAGTAATACGTGTTGATTATTTAATAGGCATAAATAAAGGGAGACAGACTGGTAGAAGCCAAAGCTAGCATAAAGCTAGCCAATCACATTACAGCTTGCCAGATCAAGCAGCATGAAATATGCATTAGGCCGCCTCAAGCAGAGACTCCACCCCCCACATTTCTGATTACTTATTAACCTAAATGGCAAGGTTGCACCTGAGTTTTACTACATTTGTATTCTTACCAGCACTTTAAATAAGGTATATGGTATGTTATAAAAGTGTTTTATAAGGGCAAACTGTAGCTGGCTATTTTAGGAGGTCATTTGAACTAAATGGGACATGAATCTAGAGAGGTGGCTGCCTAGGTAAGTGGATGCAGCTGATTGAAATAAAAATCGACTATTCTTATTTTCTTAATGAAATATTGCAGTTTCTATAATCATTTTACCTGTGCACATCATTGTCTGTTTTTAATTCACATGCCCTCATAACCTTAAAATCAAAATATAACATAAAATTAAAAAAACGTACCCTTCCCTCTCCACTCCAGCAGCCTGTCACTCGCATGAGATTCAGCAATAGCAAACGACAGCGATCCATTGATCCAGTCAATTCCCAATTAACATAATTAATTCCCACCCTATGTTTTTTATTGTCCAAGAAGCCATTTCCCTCAGATATATGTCACAATAGGCAAGAAAAGACGAACGCAACTTCCATTTCATGCACACTTTAAAAATCATAGCATTAATTAACATACGTTAGGTAAAGGAGGGCAGAAATAACATGTTAAATCTGTTCCTCACTTTCACTGTTCAGTGAAGCCAATCAAGGAACCAGAGCAGCAAACAAGTCAGGCAGCAACATTTTATTCAAGTATAAAAAAAGCATGTTTTTTCATATATAGGTCAGAAATTAAAGGGGGATTTAGGCAAAAATGGCATCACCCAAATTTAAGATACATTTAAACTAAATCTATTAGAGCTGTCGCCATTAAAGTGAAATGTGAAAATATGAAAAGTGTTGATTTGTAGCCTATACATACACTGATAAGTAGGGCCAAATAATACAAATAGGGGTCTGAAACTGTTGAAATGGGATTTTTATGGGATTTTTAATGTTTTATTTTCTGTTTATTTTTACAATAATAGAATATACAATGTATTTATTGTCCATTTTTAGTCTGCAATTTTTTTCAACCGTGTTAAAATGTGTAATTAAATGTATAATACTTTTAACTTTAAATTGCTTATGAACTTATTTATAGGAAATCAATAAAAATTATTAAATAAAACGCAAAAGGCATAATAACAAAAAACATTTTTTAAAAACATTAAAAAGCAATACACATTTAAATAACTATAAAAGTTAATAGAGAAAAAAAAAGTCTGAAAAAATGTTAGAATGGGGATGCAAATTTAACCTAAATTAAGCCTGCTTGGTAGGTTCTAGCTAGTTTGTGACTTTTGCATATTATATGTTTTCTAAAAACAAACAACGAACAAGCAAACAAAAAAACCTGTTTGATCATTTCTTTCTTGCCATATTTAGGGTTACAGGTTTGAATGGTTGCACTTAGCAAATTCAGTCAGCATTACAATGTAAAAAAATATATATTTACGTCCTTCATGCTGTACAGTTTTAATGAATTTTACATTTTTGTAAGGAGAGAAAATCATGCAGTAACAAGGTTGCACAAAGGCCATAATCCCTTTTTTAAGAGGGGTTAAAAGGGGGTTTGTTTACAACAACCTTCTATCCATATTATTGTTAACTTTTAATAGTTTAAACATGGTTCTCAATGTATAACAACATGGGATTTCTGCCTCAAAAAAACAACAACCGTATGGGTCATCAAAGTGTGCTGTGAAAAGTTATACTTGTACAAGTACTTGTAAGATTCAAACAAGATGCAACTAATGAGGGCCAGCCACACACAATTAGCCTGTAATTATTTTGTTCCCTCTTAAAGGGGTGGTTCACTGTATTTTTTTCTAGGCTTGATTGTTTTTATGGGGTGGAGCATTATTTTTCACATAATTTACCTTTATTCCACACCGCTCTGTCCCTTCTCTGAGAAACAGGCTGATCTTTTCCTGTTTTTATGAAGCCCCGCCCTCAGAAATAGGCGATGGGCTCTGATTGCTTAGCTAGCCCAGTGTGTTGTGATTGGCTAAAGAAATTTGTGAATCCATTAGAATCGTTAGAAGACAGAATCGCGATTCATATATGAATAGATTTTTACATGCACCCCTAGTTTTCTCTTCCTCTTCTCTAAAGCAGTGCAGCATGGCCTCGCCCCCTTAGCTGCCTTTTCGCGAGGGGGGGAGTTTATCTGGGTTTGTTACGTCACAAACCCGGGAAGTAACTTGCTGTAGTCCCTACCAGACATAGGCATTAAACCGCCAGAATTTTAAAAGACGATATCTCCGTTTGCATTGAACTTTCAGCTTTGTAACTTTGCAGATATTTTTTATGCTCAAACAGCAACATTACACACTAACTAACGTTAAAAAAGTGAAATCGTGATCAACCACCCCTTTAATGTCTATCACACCGACCTACTACATAATAATGAAACACTTTGATTCCTGTGGAGCAGCAGACCAGATGGGCTTGTGTTTGTAACTCTTTCCTCTGATGCTGTCAGAAGACTGTTTTGACTTGTCATGTTGTTGACATTTAGTTTGTGACATTCAGTGAATCAGTGTTAAGGTGGTTTTAGAGACCTGTGGCTCCTTAAGAGCAGCAATTGAACTGAAATACTGTTGTTACATCACTCCTGGTCAGTGAAGATGTGTTGAATACATTCTTCACCTCAGAAAGAACAGTAAATCCCTTTGGTTGGCTTGACCCAGACATGGTAACCTTATACGATTAGCTCATGAATCACTTTATGTTTTTGACATCCTACAGTGTAGATTGTTATCAGCAGCTCAGATATGGTCTATGATTGAATGATTATAAGGAACATTCTGTGTGAAGTGATATTCACTCAATGGCATTAAATCTGATAAGGATCCCAAAAGTAAATAACGAGAACTTTTATAGAGTTGTGAAAAGAACTGCAGTTGTATCAAATAGTTGCACCAGGAGAGGTTGGGAAGTAACAAACGTCACAGCATATCAAATTTAATAGAACATGGCAAATAAAATATGGTCCATATGCATAACAGCAGCCTACAGAATATTTTACCTATGAATGAACTGATAATAAATAATGAAAAAATAAATAATATTAAGTATTTTATTCCAGATATAGGCCTGATGTGATGCACAAATATACATTGTTATGATATACACTATTGTTCAAAAGTTTGTGGTTGATAAGAATTAATGCTTTTAAAAATAGTATCTTATGCTTACCAAGGCTACATTTATTTGATCAAAAATACAGTAAAAACTGTGATATTGTGAAATATTATTGCAATTTAAAATAATTATTTTCTATTTTAATATTTAAAATACAAATTATTTCTGTGATGGCAAAGCTGAATTTTCAGCAGCCATTTCTCCAGTCATTTCAGGGTTCTTTGATGAATAAAAAGTTCAAAAGAACAGCATTTATTTGAAATAGAAATCTTTGTAACATTATAAATGTCTTTATTGTCACTTTTGATCTGTTTAATGCATCCTTGCTAAATAAAAATATTAATTTATTTTCTTAAGTGTAACTCATGCTTAAAATCACAGTTGTGACAATTGTCAGTCTTGCATCCAGTGATCAAAACATTATGTTAATAATGTACTATCTGCTCCTTGCAATAACAAACTATTTACACAGTCAGAATAAAGGCTTGAAACATTTTAACTTTGATGGATCCTCCCTCATATATGGTAGAGAGTTTCTTCTGCAGTGATCTGGCAACAAGACAAAAGACTGAATAAAAACAGACTCTCTCCAAAACAAAGGGACACAACTGCTGTCATGTGTGTGTATAGTCCCACTATTTTTTTAATCTTCTAATTGATTTTAGTCCAAGCCTGAACTTAATTATTTCGAAAAACAAAGTTAATGCTACATTCAGTTAGTCAGCATCAATGTCATGTCATAAATTATGTTGTTTCTTACTATGTCTTCAGGTTCACAGACAGAAAATGACTTTAAAAAAAGCTTCTTAAGGATCATCTTGATTCGAAAATTGTAAACCAAAGCTACAGGATTCATACTAACTCAATCACTGCTCCTGCTGTGCTGATCCGTCATTGCGAAGCCTACAATGATCTTTTGTGCCTTGCTTCACTGAGGCATCATATTTCCATTTTCTACTAATAAACCTATAAAGTCACTGACCTGTGCAGAATTTTAAAGGTACTCTATGGAATGGATGCAGAGTAGGCTAATACCAAAAGAAAAAAAAGAAAACATCCTGCTTTCTATCAATGTCCCCTTTATAATGGAACTGTACAGACAGGAAGGAGAATGCTGAGGGTTTGAGCATGGATAGGATGTTTTTTCCCACTATGAAATATATATTAAAAACCCTTACTTCTGATAATTTGACACTAGCTGCAACCAATTACACAAAAAATTAAATTATGTGAGTAATGTTTTTGCAAATGCCAAAAGCCTGATTCATGAATGGGGGCTCAGATAAGTGGGCTTGCATACTCTCACTCTTCATTCTTTATTACAGCTGTCTATATTGTTTTGTTAAAAGTCAAATGCTGTTTATTGTAGAGCTTAGTTTGAACATAATGCACATATTTATCAGCTAATTTCCTTTAGGGATGCAGAACGAAACAAAATCTGTGACTAAAAGTCAGGGCTATGAATGTTTCCTGTTATTTGCAGAGGTGGATGGAGAGTTCATTCGGGCTTTTAACATTGATAATAATAAGTAAGATATGTTTCTTGAGCAGTAAATCAGCATATTAGAATGATTTCTGAATGATCATGTGACGCTGATGACTGGAGTAATGATGCTGAAAATTCAGCTTTGACTAAATAGATTTTAAAATATACTAAAACAGAAAACAGTTATTTTAAATTGTAGTAATATTTTACAATATTACTGTTTTTGCTGTATTTATGGTTAAATAAATGCAGCCATGCTGAGGATTTTGAGTTTTAAATAAAAAATCTATCAGATAGTGAGTCAAACAGTGAAATCTTTCCATTAGTAGTTGAATTTGTGTCTCTTCTACTCATCTAAAGGCAACACATCATCACTACACTTTCAACATGGCCTCAAAGTCCCAGACAAACCCAAAAGCATGTTCTGTGATTTTCGCTAAGTCCTACAATTAAGCTACATTTATGTTGAAAATATGTGCTGACAGCCTGGTTTAGTGTTGCAGTTAGTGGCTTGTGAACATTGAGGCAGACGGTCACTGCAAACTTAAAGCATTCTGCAAGTTTCATACCTTAGAAACACCAGGATTTGAAAAGGTTTGAGGTGTTTTGTAGTTGTTGTTTTTTTGAGGATTTTTATTTCAAGAAGTTCCAACATTGTTCTGTCCCTGGATGGTGACAAAATGCACCTCCAAAAACTCTGCATACCCCTCCAAATAAACTGATAAACTGATTTTAAATATAAGTTTATTTTTAATAACATGCCTAAGCAATTGAAGGAGAATGTTTTTGTTTGTTTGCCTTATTTCACAACTGACTCTTTTCTTGATTATTCTCAATTTGCCTGCTGTTTTTTCTAAATATCAAAAATATAGCAGCCTGACAACAAGATACAAGAGTAGTTTTAGAACTATATACAGATAATAGATTTGAACAAGGGAGAGCAGTTCCCTTTCAGTCGGTC
>NW_015505370.1:1499518-1499801 GCF_001515645.1 Sinocyclocheilus grahami
TCCTTCAGGGAACGAGGGTTACATACGTAACCGAGACGTTACCTCGCTTAAACAGTCTGTTGCAATCGCTGTGGTTGTGTTGGTTCATTTTCTTCTGCTTCTGGCTCAAACATATACGGCTGTACGGCATTCACCATGTAGCATCAAAACACTTCACACATGCTGTGCATGGATACGGTGCAATGAAGTTTGCCAATCACAGAAGTGGCTGTTTACTTGCGTTTCTCAAAGAGGTAACACCCCACTTTTTTAGTCCAAAACATACTAACTACATAAGTGTAGC
>NW_015505370.1:1501029-1505832 GCF_001515645.1 Sinocyclocheilus grahami
AGTCGCTACATAAGCTTACCCCAATGATATCAAGATCAGAAAATGCATGACCCCTTTAAACCCACATTGAATGTCTCAGCTCATCCACAGCATCAGCCATTAGTGGTGAGGATTGCCTGTGTGCCTCTCAGCTGAAATAGAGAGTATTAAGAGTCGACATGATCCTCTCAGAGGAAGAAAGAGTAGGATAAGGCTTGGACAGACTTGGGCACTATCTCAGCAGATGAGTCAGCTGGGCACGCTGTGCTGTGTATCATGTTGGTGAGGAGTGACAGCACTCTTCTGAGAGTGTGTGCTTAACGAAGCCCAGCTGTCAGATGTGCCTCTTTTGCCCTAAACTGAGTTGAACAGGTAGGCCAGATGCCATGCATCACCACTTGGATACAAATCAGAGGACTGTCGCACATGCAAATCATACACAGAGTGCTCTCTTGGCAGAGAGAAATAAGTGCAAATAAGTTGCTCCTGCTGAAGGACGGACCACCTAGATGAAAGCAGGTTAACTTGAGGTTACAACTAAAATCTTGAGCCATTAGAAATGTGTAAAGAAATACACATGAGAGATTCCTTAGTCTGGGGATTTCCATGTAATGGCTTTGGATTTCTTAGTTTTAACCTTCACTGAAAAACCCAACATGGTTTACTGTTTATGATTTATTGGGTCATCACAGAAGTGCAGATATTCATATTTTTATATTCATACTTCAGTGCCATTCTGTGTTAACTCAACCAGAGGTTGTTTTTCAAACACTGAAAATTGGTCAAATTCAGCAAATTGGACATTGAGTCACATTGGGCTCCCCATGTGTTTGGGACGGAACCACATACATTAGGACCTTGAAAATGAAGATTCTAAAAGAAAAGTTTAATTAAAAACCAGAATCTAAAATTATATTCAGATATCTTTAATATTTCTCGAGTTACAATCATACAAACTTTGAAAAAATAATATTTATATGGCATTCAGACAGGTATGTTTTATGCAGATGTTTTGATAGAGGTAAACAAGATACATTTCGAGTTTTAACATGATTTGTTCTTCAGACCTTCCTCTTTAAAAGAAAAAAAGTATCAGCTGAATGCAAAGTGACCCACATTTGGTTTTTGACCACTGAAAATGTGTATAATTTAACGATTTACTCCTGGATCCATATTGCGATTGCAATATCTCTGGAACGGAATTTTATAGGGCCTTAAAAATGAAGATGCCAAAAGGAAGGTTTGTTAAAGGGGTCCTATGATGCTCTTTCACAAAGTCTTGATTTTGTTTTGGGGGTGTACTAGAACATGCTCTCATGCTTGGTGGTTCAAAAAACGCATTATTTTTCACATAATTTACATTATTAAAATACCTTTCTCCCCTTCCTGGCACAAACGGCCTGATTAGTTCCGTTTTAATGAAGGTCCGCCTTCCGAAAAACAAAATGTGTTGTGATTGGTTAGCTGTCCCAGTGCGTTGTGATTGGCGAACAGCTTCAATGGTGTTTCAGTACTGCCACGCCCCTTGCTCCGTCTTTCAACAAAAGCTTTTTGGCTAATCCGGCAGGCACTGTACTCCCTCATGTTGTAGAAGCTGTCCTCAGTAAAATGTGCAGCACACAATAGCAAATTGGGGTTATAATGCTCAGGGACAGAGTTAAAAAATAAATTGCAACCACTGTTTCCTGACATCATCCGCTTTCGGAAGCCCAAACAAAGACGTTTGGTCACGGAGGTGAAAAAAACAGCCTTTCAGCGCAGCGTCGTGTCGCGCCACGTCTTTAAAATTCAAATACATTATTTTCTATGAGTGTAGGCACACCAGCGGCGCCATTCGGCGTCTGTCCGCGGTGCCCAGTTACGTCGTGTTGTACTTGTAAGAATTGTTCTAGACATGCCGAAAATTTTAAGCTACAGCACAGCAGCTCTTCTTCTTCATTTTCTCTGTTGCACTAACTCTGCAGCAGCACTTCTTCTTCGTCGTCTCATCTGATGCACTCACTCACTCAACCAAGCATTCTAACCACAACCTCGCCCCTCCCCACCCCCCAACCATTAGAATTTCTGTAGGCGGGAATTATTTTTAATGATATTCTAATGAGCCGCTTTGTGATATCACAAAGCCCGGAAAACAAACGCTGTAGTCCAAACGAGCCGTTCGTTGTAGTTCTTGAAAAGGGATTTTTTAAAAACGAAATATCTCTCTTTGGAGTGGACTTTGAGATTTTTTTATGCCCAAACATACACACTACACACTGACTAAAATTAAAAAAGTGAAAAAGCATAATAGGACCCCTTTAAGACCCAAAATCTAAAAGGGCATTAAGGTATCTTTAATACTTCTTGAGTTATAGACAAGCAAACTTTGGAGAAAAAACTTGAAAAGTGCTTTCCCCCCTTTTTTAAATGGTCACCACTGGAATATGTATTGCAACAAAGATTGCTAAAGTCAACAGATTTTACTAAGAGGCTTACCAATCTCTGTGTAAAAATAATATAATGTTGCTGCAATCTTTCTAAAGTCTTTTTTTACGCCCCTGTAATTTGGCTCCGAATCTCAGGTGAAATTTTTCATTTTGACTACCCTCTTCAAAATAGTGGATTACTCAGTAAATATTCATCCATGACATTTAATATTTTGACTTTCATCACCATACATGCAGGGCTACAAAGTTGCACTTGAATAAACTGCAACGACTACAGCCAATGGCCAACTAGCACATTCTGCGACTGAAGAACTGTATATCAGCAGGTGTCATTATGAAAACCAACGGTGGGGAGCACACTGAAAACTGTGCTGACAGACACTCATTGATGGCCTAACATTCACAGATGGCTGTCCGTTGACTTTGTGTGTCACGGCCTTTAGTCTGACTTAAAACTTAAAACGAATCTGTTCGTATATTTTAGCAGTAAATCACATGATTTTGTCACATGATAAATTTTCCATTGGCCATTGGCTCTGATTGTTGAGCATTTATGAATCTTGACCTTTTGACCATTTGAGTCCTTCAGTCGCCTTTGTTGCTAAAATTTGCCTCACTGATTCTTTTTTTAAAAGTCATACCAGGCAGTTTATTTCCATACTTGAAACGCTCAGATGAAAAGAAAGCCATTGTTTCACTCATGCCATTGGTTATAACGTCATGTGTTTGATTTGGAATGGCACTTTTTTTGTAAGTGGTTTGCTCTTGTGCAGAATGTACCATGACCATTGATTGGTCAAGGATTTTTTGTATGAATCATTTGGCATTTTACTGGATTTAAAAATACAGTTTACAGTATTTCGATTTCTCAGGCCCTGCTACCAAACTTTAGTGTGTCAGCTGTTTAAAAGATTCACAGATGTTTCCAGAAAGATTGGCTTTTAAAATGGAATGACGAACTTATCTGCTATTTACCATTTTAAATATAAAAAAAATGCTGATTGTACAGTATCTTGTTTGCAAACTTTGTCTAATAATCTTTATCTGAACATTACAATCACTGATATGTTTTTGTAAATACTGCTGTATGGCTTCCCATCTTCATTAGCATTCCGTCAGAAGCTTTTCTTGTTAACTCAATACAGTTGACACCATTGAAATCAAGGGAATATTTTAGTGGAAGGAGGAGTTCATTTTGAACCTCATCAAACAGATCTGGTTTAGGTCTGGGACATGACAGGAATAGTGTACACCAGCGATTGTGTGTGGGTCATAATTGGCAAAGCATATTCATTACAGAGCAGATTTTGGCACACTATAATGAGCCATTGCTGTGATAATGAACTTTCATCAAATGTTTTTGTTTTAATAATGGAACAGACTTTTCCCTTTTCCTTCTTTTACTTTGCTATGGCAACCTCTCTAGATCTTAAAATAAGGTAAATGGCTTGTGGTAAAATGCCTGAAACAAAATGCTGAACATCTTCATGCCTGTAGAGAGAATTTTTTTCCTGGAATGTGCCACTATCTGCAAGAAGAAACACTGATATTTTATTATTTTTCTTTTAAAGTGTTGTTATAATAAATTACATAACTTGAAATGTGGTCCACCTCAGTCAGTCACAATCCAGCATTTTTGAAACAGCTCTGTTGTTTTAGGAGGGCAAACTTTACAGACTAAAGACAAAAGTAAGATCCCAAGGTCCTATGCAAAACAAAAAGTTGTGTTTAACTTATAAAAACTAAAATTTAAATATATCTAGTATTAATGTGTCTTGCTCAATGTTTAATTTGATGTTTTAATTAATTGATTTATTTTACACATAAGAATAGCCGTGGGTGCTGATGATGAATGTTAGCTGATAAAGTGAATGTTTGCTGATTGTTAGAACACTCAGCACTGCATTCAGCTGTTCTAAATAAATGCACAAAAAAACACAAAAACTGGGCATAATGTTGCCTTTAGGCAAAACCACTATCCAGATCATAAAATGTCATAAAGCTTCCTTTTTTTGGCTATGAGCATAGGGATAATCTAATCAAAATCAATGGTCTTCAGTTGAAAATATTGGTTCTTTCATCTCAAGGCTTCATTTGAAGCCACAGTTCTTAAAACTTAACTGGTCCTATTATTTATTAAATCATGTCATAAGAGAACAAAGACTTTCTCTGATGGTGCGTTTGACCTTTATTCTTCTTGTCTTTCCTCAGTTGTCAGGAGCAGTTGTGCTCTGTTGGAAAGAGCAGTAGAAGATCCAGCACATCCAAATCCTCTCGACTCCAGTCCAGAACGTAAAACACTGATTATTTATTTGTTCCCTTTTCCTTCAGCAGTTTGTTTTGCAGTTGTTTTCTTCTCCTAAATGGAATTTGTCATTGCAAGTCACCACATTGAACA
>NW_015505370.1:1506583-1508707 GCF_001515645.1 Sinocyclocheilus grahami
AGCACCTGTATAAAATGTGTGACAAATGCACACACACACACACACACGTGTGTATATACATGCACATTATAGTACCCTACAATACTTCTTTTATTCAGCAAGGATACATTTAATTGGCCTAAAGTAACAGTAAACATTCATTTAACATTAATAATGCAACTATCTAACTTAAAGCTGCAGTCCGTAACTTTTTTTGGTTAAAAATGATCCGAAATCAATATGTGACCCTGGACCAGAAAGGTCGCTAGGGTATATTTGTAAAATGATCCGGGTTACATTTTTGAGCAAGTACATAACCAGCCAGTGTTCGAAACTATCGCCTTACTTTAGCCCGATTCACAACGGTCAGTTTATAATAATGTTTTCTAATTTGAGTGGTACAGGTAGGTTTTCGCGGGACATTCGAGCATGCCGCTGCGTCACATCTGTAAACATAAAGAAGTTGTCCCGGCTAGTAGGCTATCGCATGTGATGATCCTGCAGGTGGCGGATCATTTATAGCCTTTTCTCACAGCAGCCAGAATAAGTAAATGTATCATTTTGATGGCGGATTGTAATCCAGAAAGGATTATGTGTTTATGAAACACATGTGAATGAAATGAAATTATATTCCAGTTTTAAATGTGCTTCTGATTACAGATAGCCTGGGATTACACAAGATTTGTATTTTAAAGGCAGCCAGTTCGAAGGGAGCATAATTTGCTTTTTGGGTTAAAATAATTTCTTAATATGAAATTCGAAGAATACGACAATTAGAGATTAGACTGTGCAGAAATTGAAATCTACTCACTTATACACACTACTCATAGTCATGCAATGCTGATGTTGTTAACATTAATCATTTGAGAATAAAGTATAACAATAATAATAATTTGCACGGTTTGATGTGATATGAGCTAATTTAGATTAAATCACAATTGGTAGCGAGATTTATTGTAATGCTTTTTTTCCTCAGTTGGTCAGAACAAACGTGGCTTGTTACTTACTTGTTCAGATGACAATATCGGGTGAAAATGCTTATTTGAGTCATATATTCCAAGACGTAGGCTAGAATCTGTGAGTGCAAAGTACAATATCCACACCGGTGCTGTAACTGACTGCCACACATACTCCTCAGAACATTAGATTCATCCGCGCTGCAGCCGTGCAGACGCACAACCCACGCAAGCTAGATAATGCCGCACACGGCTGCAATTCCAGGTTTTCAAACAGAGATGGCGACAAAGAGGCAAAACTTACGGACTGCAGCTTTAAAATAAATAAATAAATAAAAACTATTTCAAATGCTATGCTATTTTAAATGCTGTCCTTTTGAACTTTGGATTCATCACATAATCCTGAAAAAAAATGTCACAGTTTCCACAAAAATATTAAGCAGAACAACTGTTCAACATTGATAATAATACAGTAATATTACCAAATCAGCATATTAGAAAGATTTCTGAATGATTTCCTATGTGTTGATGTGAATTTTATTTTAATATTAATAATAATTTAATAACATAATATTATATTAATAATATTAATCATATTAACATGATTAATATTTACATAAATACTTCACATAATTTAAGTAACTATGTACTTAATGCACAATGTAGCTAAATACTGTAAGAATTATTTTCCTTCTAGTCTTTCTGCAAAATTGTTTGTTTTGTGTTTCCATATAGTCTTATTCAGTGTTTATTTTTTCGAAGTTAGGCTAGATCTGCCTGTGTGTTGCTGATATATATGTTATTCTAACTTTAGAGTTCCACATATTCAGACGTATGAATCTTTTCTCTATTTTGATTAGTACGTCTATTACAGCTGGTCCTGCATTTAAAGTTTAAGTCATTATTGTGCCACTGCAGTTTGAGTCCCTTTAAACTCCTAATATATTGTTACTTCATCCATCCTCAGTTTCCTTCTGTGATTTTGAATCTCCATGTTCTTGGACGTTATCCAATCACAGTGCTGGAGGGGACTGGTATGTCACATCACCACAGCAACACAGATCCAATAGACGGGGTGTCCAACCAATCAAAGATTATTCCACTGGAAAATCTGAAGGTATGATTAATAACTTTATTATACTTTGACACTCAATTCAGATCAAACAATAGCTGGTGGACCTTTTTTTTT
>NW_015505370.1:1509435-1509686 GCF_001515645.1 Sinocyclocheilus grahami
AGTTGTGCTGCTTTGTATTTTTGTGGAAACCATTATATTTAAATATGTTTTCTTTGATTAATTACTTGATGAATAGAAAGCTCAAAATAACTATGTTTATTTGAAATATATATTTTGTAACAACATGAAAGTCTTTACTGTCATTTTTGATCGATTTAATGCATCCTTTCCTTGCTGAATAAAAGTATTAATTTCTTTAAAAACAAATCTGACCCCAAATGTATATATATACAGTGGGTACAGAAAGTATT
>NW_015505370.1:1509975-1566998 GCF_001515645.1 Sinocyclocheilus grahami
TTAAATGGAAGACGTTTGGGATGATCAGAACCCTTCCTAGAGCTGGCCGTCTGGCCAAACTGAGCTATCGGGGGAGAAGAGCCTTGGTGAGAGAGGTAAAGAAGAACCCAAAGATCACTGTGGCTGAGCTCCAGAGATGCAGTTGGGAGATGGGAGAAAGTTGTAGAAAGTCAACCATCACTGCAGCCCTCCACCAGTCGGGGCTTTATGGCAGAGTGGCCCGACGGAAGCCTCTCCTCAGTGCAAGACACATGAAAGCCTGCATGGAGTTTGCTAAAAAACACCTGAATAAGATTCTCTGGTCTGATGAGACCAAGATATAACTTTTTGGCCTTAATTCTAAGCGGTATGTGTGGAGAAAACCAGGCACTGCTCATCACCTGTCCAATACAGTCCCAACAGTGAAGCATGGTGGTGGCAGCATCATGCTGTTGGGGTGTTTTTCAGCTGCAGGGACAGGACGACTGGTTGCAATTGAGGGAAAGATGAATGCGGCCAAGTACAGGGTTATCCTGGACGAAAACTTTCTCCAGAGTGCTCAGGACCTCAGACTGGGCCGAAGGTTTATCTTCCAACAAGACAATGACCCTAAGCACACAGCTAAAATAATGAAGGAGTGGCTTCACAACAACTCTGTGACTGTTCTTGAATGGCCCAGCCAGAGCCCTGACTTAAACCCAATTGAGCATCTCTGGAGAGACCTAAAAATGTCTGTCCACCAACGTTTACCATCCAATCTGACAGAACTGGAGAGGATCTGCAAGGAGGGATGGCAGAGGATCCCCAAATCCAGGTGTGACAAACTTGTTGCATCTTTCCCAAAAAGACTCATGGCTGTATTCGATCAAAAGGGTGCTTCTACTAAATACTGAGCAAAGGGTCTGAATACTTAGGACCATGTGATATTTCAGTTTTTTTTTTTTAATAAATCTGCAAAAATGTCAACAATTCTGTGTTTTTCTGTCAATATGGGGTGCTGTGTGTACATTAATGAGGAAAAAAAATTAACTTAAATGATTTTAGCAAATGGCTGCAATATAACAATGAGTGAAATTTTTAAGGGGGTCTGAATACTTTCCGTACCCACTGTGTATATATATATATATATATATTCCCCCCCCAAGTTATTATAACTGTGACCTTAATTGCCTACCGCATGTAAACCTGTCTGAAGGACTGTTCCATAGGTGCATGTGTGAAAACTGATTATAGTTCATTAAACAAGTATGAAAAAGTATTGTTCCTTTTCCATCTGTGGACTTGAAGCTTATTTGGATTTCACAAAATTATCTTTAAAACACAGCATCCTGAAAAAGGGATGTTTTTTATTGCTGAGTATATATATATATATATATATATCATACAGCTATATCTAAATATAATGGTGATGTCATAACAGATCTGATTGACAGACCACAATATTTTCAGTGCCAATTTTGAAAATAAACAAAAGAGCAGTGACATATGCACTTTATTTTCACACAGAAGAGTGTAAAGCAGCATTCTGTACCCACAAGAAACAAATGCCAACCAAAAGACTTTTGTTATGGATATGTAGTTGGTATTGATTTTCTTATGCTGGGCACATCACGTAGAAGATGGATGAAAGCATTTCGTTTCTAAAAGTAGGACCTGATGTTTCTTTTGGCGTAATTGGTTCTGACAGAGAGACTATAGGAATAGATGGTGATGCAATGCAATTTGGAACAAGCCAGTATGATCATGACGTAGCTAATATACTTTTACTTTCTGCATTTGGCTATATGGATCTGGGCCTAACAGAGGTTACGGCATGGAGTGTGGTGTATGATACAAATTAGTCATATACTTAATAATAATTTTGACCTTGAGCATCCATTATGTGTTAAATCCTTTGAGCTGATCTAAAATTGAAATGTTTGTTAAAAGCATTTCTTTTTGTGTGTCCCAGGCCACAGTGGGAGGTGCTGGAGGCTGTGATTGGCCAGTTAGATGAGCCTTTCCAGGTGACAGTGCAGTACTCTTCCTGTAGCAGCCATGAAGTCGGATTTCTGGCATTTGATTCGCTGGAGCTGAAGGATTGTGTCATGGGTAACGACTTATTAATTATTCTCAAATATTATCAAACTCAAACGTGTTTTGAGGTTACTGTATGTGTTACTTGCATCTGTAGAGCATTTCTACTTTATCAATATGAAATGGAAACTGTTTATTGTGCCCATTGCATTTTTTTATTTAATATTCTATATTAAATTATTTAAATGAATGCCGTGAATATTCTTCTTCTATCTTTATGTGGCCCATTTGAACAAAATCTTTATGGTTTTCTGTGGCTTTCTGCAGGTGATGATTATTTGGATTTAGGTTCAGACTGTGAGAAAGACTCATCACTTCACTGTCATTCTGGAGGCTGCATTGAGAAGCGAAGAGTGTGTGATTTTCATACTGACTGTCCACAAGGGGAAGATGAGGGCTTAATATGCAGTGAGTGAAATAAAAGATTTTAAATATTTTATAAGCCATGAAGATGCATTGTTTCTGTTTATCAGTCTGTCAGTAATTGTGAGCTCCCCACACTCAAAATTTGATCCTTTTTCAAAGTTTAATGCAATCACTTTTGCACACTTAAGACCATTTAGTTTGTGTGGAGCTCTTTAGCCTTTAAAAAGGCAATTTTTAATCATGTTTTGGTTATTTTAAATGTAGAGAACGGGCTACTTCTCACCAATCCATTCATTCAGTTTATGATAATCGAAGCATTTCTTTAAAAGGTGGCCTTTAAGCTATAAATCCATAAGATTTGCACAGTCATTCTTGCCAATTTGCATTTCGTTGAGAGTGTTCAATTAAATTATGAACAGCAGTGTGACAGGGCGATATAAGAGGGTGCCGCTGAGTAACTGGCTGGCTGTGTGTCACTCACATTAGCTGTATTAATTCTTAAGGCCATGATAAATGTCTAATCCTTTCACCGGAGGCGCTGGATTAGCAAACCTGCTCTGTCAAAGTTTTTCACTGAGTAAAGAGCTGCATAAAAGGCCTGAAATCATGAGTGTTTGCTTTCCTCTAGGAAAACTATTTGCATATTTATTGATTTATTTAATTTCCATTAACATTTATACTATGCTTAGATGATTTATAATTATTGTCTGTGTACAAAGAACTTTGTAGATGGTGATATTTGGCACACAGCACAGGCACAGTGTAATCCACAAAGATAAAAAAGGTGAGAACAAAGAAATCCAAATTTACAGGCAGTCTATTAAAATGTATTAAAAATTTATCTGCTAAACACATTACATAAATATTCTGTTAATTATTCTGGAATTAACAAAAGAACCCTACTTGTTCAGCATGAAAAATAAAAGCCAGTAACATGTGACGATAAATAATTTAAACAGCAATAAACATCATTTGATTAATAATTTACCATTCTGTTTATTTGTTTAGTACTTTTCATAATTCATTCTGTTGTATATTGTTGTCCTACCAACCCTGATAATAATAAGAAATTATTCTTGAGCAGCAAATCCTATTAGAATGATTTCTGCTGGATCATGTGACACTGAAATCTATTAAAATAGTAAACATTGTAAAATATTATAAATTTTTACAATATTTTATAGTATTACTGTTCTTTAAACTAAATGTGGTTTGTTTATTACTGGAAGTAAATGATGTTGGAATTATGTAATACTGGAACACTTTTTTTTATTACTGTATCAGATTGCTGAAAAACAGACTTTGTTCTATACAGCACCTGGGCTTAAAGCTGAATTGAACAAACTGGAAAATCAAACTACACCAGCTTTGTTGATTTAGCTAACTACATTTTAGTGGACTTAATGGATAAATGGAATGAATAAATTTAATATATCTCTGACGAGCTTTTAAAGCTCTGCTAATGTTTGCAGACACAGTCAGTTGTATTTTATGCATACAGATTTGTCAGACATTTCATAATTTGCTGAACGTCTTTGCAGACTCCTTACCTTTGGGCTCATACTGTTCATTTGAGTTGGGATCCTGTGGATGGTCAGTGGCTGATTCACAGTCCTCCTGGAGACTAGTTAGTGGACAACAGCTGACTGAAGACACAGATCTACTGGGCACAACTCTGCAAAACACTCAAGGTAAATGTGAAACAACATCTTCTTTCAACAAAACTTTTTTTGGCAAAACTGTTGGATTCTCATCAGTTTAATATAACAGCTTTGAGACAGGGACAAATAGGAGACCCATGTATATAAAAAGACTATCTTTTAAATATCTTTTCACAATGCTTTTAGTTTTAGTCACGATGGATTTTTTCATGACATGGGAATCCAAAATATTTGAAGGAAAACTATTTTCATGATGTTTTAGTGGCACCTGTGATTTTAACACGATAGAAATGTTATCCTTGGGAGGAGTCTTTCCTGATTTACAGGCTGCAGGAGAACAGTGCTGTATTATAGTGTGATGTATTTGTAGAATGATGCAAGACTAAATCTCAAATCCACAGCACAGGTGTCCAAGTCCACTTTATGGCTGATTAGTTGTATTCCAACTCGCTAAAGTGAAATGTTCCCTTAAAAAAAAGACATAAACTGTTTATTTGTGGGGATGAGAAATTCGGCCTCTCTAAAAAATTGCCTGCACTGTGTTGGGAGACTTTAAACGCCCATTTTGAAGATATTTTCCAGATTCGCCTATTAAGTTTTTTTGTCTTGTAAGCATATCTGAGCACTCTACAGAGTACTGATCCTTTCTCGCCTCAGGGCACTTTCTTTTCTTAAAGGTCAGAGGTCGCAGTGATGAAAGTGAGGCGTTAGTTCAAAGCCCAGCTCTCCCTTCAACTATATCCAGTCAGGACTGTCAGGTAAGAGTTTATGTTGACAGTCAAAGACTATGATTTTTTTAAGAGTCTGTCAGATTTTTTTTTTCTCTCATGCTCACCAAGGCTACATTTATTTGATCCAAATAGAGTAAAACTAGCAGTATTGTGAAATATTATTACAATTTAAAGTAACTGTTTTCTATTTTAATATATTTTTAAACATATTATTTATTCATGTCATGGCAAAGCTGAATTTTCAGCAGCCATTACTCCAATCTTCAGCATTTATTTGAAATAGAAATCTTTTATATTATATTTAATATTATATATTATATTTAATCTCTTTACGGTCACTTTTGATCAATTTAATGCATCCTTGCTGAAAGTATTAATTTCTTTTTTTTTAATTTTTTATAATTACTCACTTGACCTTTATGAGCAGTAGTGTATGTATGACTGTTCACATAAAATCATGGTTTTCCTATGCCACAATGTTTGGATTCTGAGACTGCTTTATGGACAGAATTCAAGTTAATTGTCCATGAAAAATGGGGACACATCTGTATAGCATATCTACAAATAGCTTACACAGAGTAACAATACATGCAGCCAAAGTTTCAATTTTACACTTGATTTTCCATGAATAAGATATTTTTATGAGACATCTGGTCTTGCAGCAGACGCTCAACTGCTGATTTTTCTGTGCAGTTGCAGTTCTCTCTGTACCTGTACGGGGACTTCAATGGAACGGTGCTCCTGTCAGTGGTGGAGAATGGAATGTCGGCGTCTCCACTGATTTGGGAGAGATCCGGACACTGGAAGGACGCCTGGCAAGAGATCACTCTGCTGATTACAGAGATCTTAAAAGGGTGAGATGATTGGATGGATGTGTAAACAGACACAAAAATACTTTTATTAATCCCCAAGAGTGTGGATATTTAGTGTAAAGGAAGATAGGGTAAAGGAATATATCCCCTTATATATAATGTGAATTTTAACTGTAACAATGTATGTAATATACTTGGATATGTTTAGCATGTACAGGATCGTTTTTGCACAAAAACATATAAAGAGACCGTTCTGTCCCAGTTCTGGGTTAAAAGAATCCCCTATCTGGTTAAAGAAACCATCAGGGGCATCTTATCTCAGCTGTCATTTGATTTTCATAGAATTATAATCGAATCATTCCATTTTAAGGCTTTCCTTCGATTAAAAAAAAAAGTGTATTGATTTAAAATCCCTAAATTAAATATATGATTACATTTTGCATTTTGACTATTTATTTACAAACAAATTTTCGTGAGGGAACTGCAAGGGGTTTATGAGTTGAGGATAAGCTAAAAGTAATCATAAAAATGTACAATTGACATTACAATTTTAAAATACAAACAATCAAAATAAAACATTTACTAAGTAGATGTGAATTCCTGACAATTAAATAAAAAATTAGGAGGAGAAGCAGAAGAACTTCTTAGCCTGCTTAGAGTGGAATTGTTGACCTGTATTTGAGTTAATTTATTTCATTAAATGTCTATGTTTAAATTAACAAATCTGATTTCACCTTTGCTTTTATTCTAAAATGTTTTATAATTTGCTTTGAGCACAGCTTCCATCTTAAAGTGCAGGCCTTCTGGACTTCTGGATCTAAGGCGGACATTGCACTGGATGACATTTCACTAAGTGCAGCATGTTTTGACACAGGTAACCTTTCTGCCTCACACATGTACACATAAGTATGCACACAAACACAAATATCTGGCAGAATAATGGTCCATTTGTTCATCCTTGGTGCAAAATTTTATTGACCACAGCGCAGTTTTAAACTCACGCAAATTGCATCCAAGCACTCAATGATAGGGCGTTTTCATAAAATGTTGTATTTAGTAAGACAGACAGAGAATTTAAGATGTGATGTGCACACATGATGTCTAACCGCTGTCTCCAGTTAGCAGTGGGAGATGGTTCTCATAACACGGTTGATATAGATTCTGCTTGATTTGTTTTGAAGGATGAGAGAGGACCTCCTATCTCGCAATCCGCAACTGTCGTAAAAATGGCAACAATAGACTTTCTGCTTTCTAACTAGCATTTATAGATATTCAGAATCAGGTTTCTTTCCATGCCACGGTTGACCGCAGGAATTGATGAGCCTGTTAATTGACGTTCTAGACTTGTGAAAGTCTAGATTTACTATCCTCGTTAACTTCATTTCCCATAATCTGTGATTTTGAGAAATTCCTGAGACATCTGCTCACTAAATATCATCTTTAGCTTTCTATTTAGTCCTCTTGCTGTCGTATCGTCTTTGTCATGGTCTGTGGTCACTCAACACCTTCAAATCTCATCCAATAAAAGCCATGGACTTTGGAGGGCTTGAATTCTCTCTTTAACCTAAATGTTCTTTTTTGTTGATCTTTGGTTAATCTGAAATTTAGGAGAAAGAATAAACATGTAAATGGTTGAAAATGTAAGCACTCTGGCTTAGTAGTTTTGTAGGTAATGCCAGTATGAATCTGGCTTATGACATTTCCTGCTCCCCTCTCATCACCCCATTACAGTATGTCAACCCTGTTGAAAGGATCAGTTTAGACCAGCAGGAATGTCCATGCTGGTCCAGGCTGTTTTATCCTGGTTTGTGCTGGCTTAGTGGCTATCTAGTTCTATCTGACTGATAGACTAGCATAGCCATGTTGTTCACCAGCAAAAATTGTCTATCAACTAGCATTATTGTACTAGTGGAGATGGTTGCCCAGGTGAAAAAGAAGTACTCTTAAATGTATTAAAAATGTACTTGAAATTCAGAAGTATACTAGAAGTAATTTGGTAATTTGGTAATTTGTGCCCTATACCCGTGGCTGAGCCGGCTAAGGCCACGGAGGATACGCCATGGCCTCCTGCGTCCCCAGCTCCGCCATGGCCCCCTGAACTCCCTGATCCGCCCTGGAGGCCTTCCTTGTTTCCGCCCAGTTCCTGTCCTGCACCAGCCTCCAGGGCGCCTGCCCCTCCGGGACGCGCCTTCTGGGAGGGGGGCGATATCTGTCACATGTTTGTTTCTGTTTAGTTCCTGTCTGCCCTTATTTGGTTCAGTTCCTGTTCCCATTTAGTTAATCATCGTTTATTCTGATCACCTGTGTTGCATTAATCATCTCATTTGCTCCTTAGTTTGCCTTACTTATAAGCCCTCAGTTTCTGTGTCTTCTTTGTCCTGGATTAATGTTATTTTCAATGGTTTATGTGGTTGATGCTGTTTAAAAATACTCCTTTACTCCTACTCCTTTGACGTGCGCTCACTACAACCACAACCCCGTGACAGTACAGTACCAACATATATTATAAATATAATGTTGTCTATGCCTTAGTAATAAGCATGCTTACAATCAATATATTGTTCTGCTTTTACTTGTTTGTACTTGTAAAAGAATACTAGGCTGTTTTGTAATACAATTCAAATACATTTTAATTTCACTTTTAAATAGGCTACATAGCATAATATATTAATAGGCTACTATTGAACTGTATTTTCCGCAAGCATTTCATCATCGTATCATTTGAAGTACATCATAAATCATTTTTCCAAAGATATGTTTAAAATAACTATTTACTGACTTGTTTATGTACCTAAATTCAAACAAGCTCAACCTACCGCGTGATGCACGAAAACAAAACCTCACTGGATTTTGTAGAAGCTCAGGCGTGCATGCGTAACACCTGTTACAAAACCTGATTGGTTCTTGACAGATTTAATTAAAATACATCAGTTTTTGTTTTGAAGATGAACGAAAGTTTTAAAGGGGTTGGAACAACATGAAGGTGAGTACTTGATTACAGAATTTATATATGTGTGTATATATATATATATATATGAACTGTTACATTAAATAGAACATTCATTGTTATATCTTTATTTTCCCCCCAGCTTCTTAAAGCGTCTATGTGTGTAGATTTGGAACTATTTTTTCCCGTTCATAACACATCATATCACCCTTTTTGGGTATTTTAAACGAAAATATAATTATTTCAAATTACATTTATTATTTCTGATCAGCTCAATTCTGACCTGTGTTACACGTGCATTGATTGGTCCTGATTGGTTCTTGACAGATTTAATTAAAATACATCAGTTTTTGTTTTGAAGATGAACGAAAGTTTTAAAGGGGTTGGAACAACATGAAGGTGAGTACTTGATTACAGAATTTATATATGTGTGTATATATATATATATATATGAACTGTTACATTAAATAGAACATTCATTGTTATATCTTTATTTTCCCCCCAGCTTCTTAAAGCGTCTATGTGTGTAGATTTGGAACCTCATTATTTTGTGACTCTAGGTAAGTATTTTATTTCTGTTACTTGTCATTGCCAGTAGAAAGCTTTTTTTAAGTGCAGTAGCTACATTCAATTTGACCAATCAGAGCCGAGCTTTTCAAATCAGCTTTGCAGGTAATAGTCCAATCACACTACTGTATGCTGTTGAGATGGTAACATGTTTTCAGCAGAAATCATTCCAGCCATGAACAACTTAGGCACAAACCCCCTCAAGGTAAGCCGTCATATGTTTAGTGTTGTGACAATGAGCACTTATCAGGATCAACTAAATGCTGGATTTTCAAAAGTATGTGAAATATTTAAAGTTTGCGGCATAGAATCTTTAAAATAAGTCCAAGAGTTTTACACACCGGTCTGTTATTGTGGGGACACAATAACAATAACATTTCCACGCCCCTAAACATAAGGCGGCACAAAACGAAACGTGATTGGTTTTTTCCCCTCAATTTGTAATTGTAAAAATTGTAATGAAGTAAATATTAAATATAAATGAGAATTTCATTGTGAAATATTAGTTAAAATTAGTTGTTTTCAGATCAGCTGCTGTTGCAATAGAAATCAAATAGAAATCAGATCAGAGAGACGAGCAGTTAAGAGAGTGGTATGTTTTATTCTCATATCAATGAATCTCATAGGTTTAATTCTGACTTTTGTCATGCTAACTTTGGATTCAGGACCTCTGTTGTAGAGATGTTGGGTCTCTTCTAACCTTATGTTCAGTGTAACAGAGAATGCTGTATGGTGACGACAGACAAGAGGATAAAAACGGACACTAATGTCAAGCTTGATGAGGATGTAGTCTAACCTTTACCTCCTAACTGAGAACGGTCAAAGAAATTCTAATGCTTATCTATGCAAATTATAATACATATTCAAAAACACTACTCAAAACCACTGATTAATTATTTTCCCTTTCACAGACCCTGTGATGAAGCACTTTTCAAATACCACAGTGTCTGAATTGCAAGAAAAGATGCAGATGCAGAAAATGCATCTTTCAAACAAAAGTCAAACTCAAAGAAAAGTGAGTTGAAGGTGACGAGGAAGATGGTGACATTTAAAATGTTCTGTTTCTTTGTTTGATTCAGCCATTTGCAGGCTTAACTTGAGTTTGTAAAAAAAATTTAATTTAGCTCTTTATTGATTTTCAGTAACTTCTTTATGTATGTTTAAGCAGAAAATCGCATTATGCATATTTATTCAGTGATGGAATATTCATAGAGTACTTGCCATTAATACAGGTATAACAGAAATGTTCTACAAATTGATTAAAGTAGTTCTGTTATAGCATTTCACTGATCTTTATTTTAATTTATAATTTATTATAATTATTTTGGTCAAGAGTTTGAATATGCTCTGCTGTATGTTATAAATGTACTCAATGAATGTATTGTTGTAATGTACACAGGATATAGTACATTAAACTACATTATAGTACATGAAAGTGTGTGTAAGTGTGTGTCATTTTAATTTAATGACTGTATATTTCTTTTTAATATACCATTTTAGAATGCTAAAAAATAGCTTAATAATGTACTGGTAATGCATTTCTAATCAGCTGAAATGCTATTTAAAATGTTCTAGAAGCACATTAAAGTGAAGCTTAAAATATAATCCAACTGTAGTTCAAAAAGTATAAGTGTATTTTAAATAATGCAAAGAAGTACAATTAAATTACACTAAATATACTTTGAAGTGGTTCCATTTTAACAACTAAATAAATGAAAATATATTGCAATTAGCTTAAAGTTTATCTTAAAGAGCACTTAACATACTTAAAGTTGTTCCAAAACAACACATTTATTATGCACTTAGTATGGTATAATAAAAATATAATAAGTGCATTGATATTAGTACAACTTAAGTGTATTTCTTTTTTACCTGGGTGACCAAGGCAGTCCATATTGACTATTTGGGAAACCAGCATCTAATACAATTCTGCTCTTGACTACCAAAAATAAAAAGTTGAAAAAATAAAATTACACAAGGATTTATTGATTCCAACATGTCATTTTTGTTCCTCTATTTACTTGTCATTCTTTCACGTTTGGTTTATTAGAACTAAATCAACTGCTTCTTGGACATGGACTACCACATGATTTAGACTCCTTCAGTCCTCTCCCAGAACCCTCAGTGTCAGGTACAGTTTGTGTCCTGCACATTTAAAAAAATACACTAGCGTTCGTAAGTTTGGAATTGGTAAGTTTGTAAAAGAAGTCTCTTATGGTCACCATGGCTGCATTTATTTGATCAAAAATAAAGCAAAAACAGTAATATTGTCAAATATTATTACAATTTATTATTATTACAACTGTTTTCTATTTTAATATATTTTAAAATGCAGTTTATTACTGTGATGGTAAAACCGTAAGTTGTGAAAACATAAAAAAACAATGTATTTTATTTTCAGAGGCGTCCCAAATAACATGGTGGTTTACTTCCTGTGGAGCAAGCGGACCTCTAGGTCCGACTCAAGCCCAGTGTGACAGTGCCTACCGCAACATCAATGTCAGTGTGGTGGTGGGGAAGGAGGGCCCTCTCAAGGGGGTTCAGATGTGGAGGGTTCCAGCAACCAACATGTACAAGTAAGTTCAGAAGCTTGAAATCGTTCTGGTTTAGAATCGTTCTTGGATTCAGAAACAGGTACTACTCATGGACTTTTTGGAGAAGCTGTTTGGTAAAATAAGACTTATTGGTTAAGCTAGTTAAGAATTCTGGTGGAGATCATCCTGTGCTTGCGACCAACATCCAAAATGCATGCAATTCAAATAAATATGAGTGCTACTATAAACTAGTTTTCACTTTTTTTGTGCTTTGTCAATGTAATCAAAATCAGAGATTCTCCCCTCAAAATCCAATTGCAAGATGCATGTTAATACCAGGTGTAAACAGTTTCTTACTCTCTCTCTCTCTTAAAGTCTCTCCTTTTATAAAGGCAGCGAGGGGCATGACTCACTGGCTGTAGGCACAGATAAATCTCTTCCTGTACTTTACTTAATCTGGCCCCTGTGTAGTAAAGCCTTTGAACTGATTTATAGTGGTTATAAAGGCTAGTCATGGGAGCTCATTAAAAACAACTCCAAAACTCTGCGAAAGAAGGGCATGCAGGAGAGGAGATGCAGGAGACAGGAAAATATGACAGATAACTATCAGATGAACTTATACAACACTATGTTGTGATACTATTGCATTCAGGGTGCCAGACTGAAATACAGAGATCTAACCCAAACTATCCCTCATTCAAAAACTGAATTATTTTATATTGTATCCTTTTGTTTTGGTGCCCAAAGCACTGGCTGGCTTTAATAACAAAACAATTATATTTGTCTTGAGACAGGAAGTTTTATCTTCCTTAGTGATGTGGGGGAATTAAAGTATTTCCTTTTACATTCTAGGATTAATTAAGGTTGAATATTCAGTATATTCAAATTATAGTACAATCACAGGCCTAATGGTGATCATTTTATGCACATTTATGGCTTAATAGCTTAATATACTAACTGGCATATTAATAGTACATATTAATACATGGATTATCAAACTGTGTGATGACAAGGACCCTCAAGTATGTTGATCCCCTTGTGAGAGACCCCGTTTTTAAAAAATTAAGGCAGCTGTATTTTCATGTGTAAATGAAATACTGTGTGATATTAGTAATATTAAGCATGGTATAAATATTTGTTGTTTCCAAATTAAAATAATTTGCTGTAATATTGACAGTGTACTAAAGTGAATGCAAATGACTGAAATATTATCTTGAATATATTTACTTTATAGATTTAGTATCTATTGATAAATTAGATTTATTATATTTTACTTTAAAAACAGTATGGTCATGATTAATCCGATTAATTATTAAAATAATTTATTTCAAATACTCATATGTTCTTATAAAATGTAAAACAGTTTCCACCAAATGTTCCTTAAAAAGAGGAACATTTGAACAGATTACTTATGCTCTAATTATATGTACAGTATATGGGAATATTATATGTAAGGCGAATTTGGGTTAATTAGGGACATTTTTTCCTCGTTTTCTCAGTGGCAAAATGTGTCCAAATTTACCTGAATTCAGTATATATATTTTTCTTTTTAAGGTGATTTTTTCCCCCCAAATTATGTTCTCTTTTTATGGGTATTAGTACTTTGGGATAGCAGGTGTGCCTTCTGTTTGTTAATTCAGTGCTTTGGGAATACTAAGGAATATCCTCATTTTCTAGGATTTCAGCCTATGGAGCCGCTGGAGGCAAAGGAGCAAAAAACCATAACAAGCGCTCACATGGTGTCATCATCTCAGCTATCTTCCCACTGGAGAACGGTGACATACTCTACATCCTAATTGGTCACCAAGGAGAAGATGCCTGTCCAGGAGTGAGTGAAGCAGGAAATTAGACTTGGCCATTGTGTTGCCATATTATTTACAATGTATTTATGTATAGAGCTCTGTTTACATTTCTATGTTTTCTTCTTATATCTACAGAGGAACCCCCAGACCCATAAAATCTGTCTTGGGGAGTCTTCTGTGATAGAAGACGGTTTTGACAGCGATGGTTCGGCCTTGAAGTGGGCAGGGGGCGGAGGTGGTGGTGGGGGAGCCACATACATTTATCGGGTAAGATCTATCTTTTCTTCCTGTTTTCTTGTCTCAAACACACCTTTAAAAACATCCATCACAGACTTGTGAGTCCCCTTAAGGGGAGCCATGTGGACGGCAGTCGTCGCCTTATAGTGCCTGTTGTAGACAAGCATTTTTGAGACATCCTGAAATAATTTTGAGTTGTCCGAATTGCAACACAGATGGAAGTGAAGGCCTGTCTGGAATCATTGGAGGCTTTGTGTTTTACTTGAATGAAAAGTAACTCTGATGTTGTTTTTGGGATGCACGGGGGCAGATGGAGAACGGGGAACCAGTGCCTTTGCTGATTGCAGCAGGAGGAGGAGGAAAGGCCTACCTGGAGGACCCTGAAAGCAGCCTGGACCAGATTTTTCTGGAACAATATGAGAATGACTCATCCGCCCCTGGTGTCAGTGGCAAATCCGGAGCAGCAGGTATTCTTCTAATGACAATAAAAAAAATTATAATAATTATATATATATACTGTATATCTCAGTCACTGCTTGGTTACTGTGATATGATACTGAAATTACTTTTTTTGAACACTAACAATTACTCGTGTTACAAATCTAATTACAAATCTAAACCACAAGTACTCGTTGTACTTGTGGTTTAGATTTGGATGAAGGACAAGCATTATTCCAGCAAATTCCAGCTACTCCCACATTTATGAATGTTTTCTAATTATCTCTCTAATTTCATTAACTACCAACTAGCTTTTTCATAGCAATACAAATAGTCTTGTGACAATCCTTTAAGTTATGGTGTATGTTTTGTGGGATTGGCATCTGGAGGATGCTTTTTTATGCAGAATTGTCATATGAAAGTTCCCAGTTCTGGGCTCTCACTTAATAGACATACAGTGGGTACGGAAAGTATTCAGACCCCCTTAAATTTTTCACTCTTTGTTATATTGCAGCCATTTGCTAAACAGTGTTGGGGAGTAACTAGTTACATGTAACGCTGTTATGTAATTTAATTACAAAATAAATCAGTTACTGAGAAAAAAATGTGTGATTAAATTACAGTTACTTATGAAAATGTTAATGATTACAAAGGGACTTACATCTGAATATTTTCACACACATACACACACACACACACACAGTCTGGTGCACTATCCTTGTAGGGAATCCCCATAGGCGTAATGGTCTCTAAAATATGAGACACCAATGTTTCAGGATTTTAGGACACAGAATATGACACATGCTTATTCAATAACTGTTTTATTTTATTTTTGATTTTATATATATGCTTAATATTAGCTTTAGATTTGTTTTCCAAAACAGATATAGCTATTAACTATTTCTTGTTATGATTTTAAATCTGTATTTAACCTCAGAATGATCTCAAAGTAAAAAGAGGTGTTAAATTATTATAATCTTAATTCAATTGATGAACTTGAAGGTTTTGAAAGTCTAACAGTAATCAGTGTTGAATACTACTGTAAGGTTAACCCGGCCTGGTTTAAATGTTTCAAGATGATTAACAGTTAAAAAACATTTGTTAGAAAAGGAATAAAAAAGTAATTAAATGTAACCAGTTACATTACTATAATAAAGTAATTGAAATAGTTATACTACTTATTACATTTTAAATAGGGTAACTTGTAATCTGTAACCTATTACATTTCCAAAGTAACCTTCCCAACACTGTATCTGCCAAAAAAGTAGAAGAGCAGACAATGAATAATAAATAGTACGTATGTATGTATGTACAAGCTTGCTGAATTTTGCATCCTCAAACCAAAATAATTTCTTTGTGGAACCACTTTAAACTAACATGCCCAGCACTGAGTAAACGTGTGTATGTGTTTTTTCTGTATTTCTATGTGTGCTTATTTAGGTGGAGGAGGTGGATGGAGCGACCTGTCTTCTCTCCCCTGGGCAGGGAAATCTCTTGTCGAAGGAGGTCAAGGAGGCTCATCCTGTCCTGAGGCTCTGTCATTGCTGGGATGGGCTACATTTGGAGGGTTTGGGGGAGGAGGGGGCGCTTGCACCGCTGGAGGCAGTGGTGGAGGATACAGAGGTAAATGTTAGATTAAAAACACTTGCACATTTGTCACAATCACAAACACACAATTATGTGTTTTAAGTCTGGAGTTACTCTTTTCTGGCTGAGGCCACAGTAAGCTGTCAGCCTTTTGTTGTGTTTTAAATCATTTTTGGGTCAGAAATATTTTTATGTTTTTTAAATAAATGCTCATATGCTCATATCTCATGCTCACTGAGGCTGCATTTATATGATCAAAAATACAGTAAAAAGCAGTAATATTATTATGAAGTATTATTACTATTTAAAGTAATATATATGGAAATGTAAGAAGCCTAAAGCTACAAGGTTTAGATCATAGTTCAAGTGTTCTGTTCAAAGTTACAGAATTATTGTGAGTTATTAGTGACCCCTTGCCCTGAGTTTTTACTGACACATACCGTAAAACAAAGATCTGTTGTTAGTTATCACAAAGAATGACTTGCTTTGTGAGGCAGATGTTTCATTTAAAAAGAAGATTTTTGTACAGCCATTGTTAGATCATCACATGTGTATTTGCAGCGCAAGTCTTTTATTCAATGTGGATTGTTTGATTTAATGATTTTTTTATTTTTTATTATTTTGATGTCACCTTTGCCCAGGTGGTGATGCGCCCCTTCTTGATGGCATCACAGCAGATGGACAAGATGGTGTCTCTTTTGTTCACCCCATGGGAAAGATATTTCTACAACCACTTGCAGGTCAGCTTTTATCTAATCCAGGTTGTCTATAATGGTATACAGTTGTGCTTTTAAATTTACACACCCCTTACATCTGTAAGACGTTTAGCATTTTTAAGAGCGAGATAACATCTTAAATTAGAAATGATAGTGTCTTAAAAAAAATAAGATAATAAAAAACTCAAATTCAAAAGCTTGTGTTAAGTTCTTAATAAAATGTGTCTTTAATTACACAAATCCAGAAACAGTCACTAAATCTAGAAGAAAAAAAACTGAAATAAATCCACCAATTGTTTCAGGATTTTTCAATATACACCCAATATGCACTAGAACTGATTGTTTTTCTTGTAGAAGTTGGCTGTATTGAGAAAACAGGCCATGCACACATCCACACTGATTCAGTAATAAACATGAAATTGAGAAAATGTAACTTGTGGTCGATAATAGAAGACCTTATGTGACTTATTGAAGTTGGCACCACTGTTTATTACTGCAAGTGTGTTTTGAGTTAAAAGGCCAGAATTCAGACTGACTGTCGCTTGTGAGGCCAAGCACAACTTTTTGATATTACGTCATGATAACTTTCATTATTAATTAATTAACAAACATTATAAAATGCTTAACAGATTAGTTAAAAAAAGGTTCAGAACAACTAGTTGCTAGTTAATTTATCAATTATTAATGCTATTATAAACTATACATTTTTATCTTTAATTATGAACTGTATTTTTAAGTAGACATTGGCAATAATATTTATGTTTTATATTAAATTTAATATTTTAAACTGTAAATTTTTGATTTACAGCCGGAAGTTTATTTTGGCAACTGTATATTAACATATACAGTAGATTGTTTCAAGGCAAAAACAAATAAAACTTTTTTTTAATAGGGGCTTTAAACTCCTGATAATTTAGATGAATAGTTATCTTGTTTGTTTTCCCCCAGATTTCAAGATTCCCAATTTTTTACAAGAAGACACCCTAGACTGAAGCACTGTTTGAAGCAGTGCTGTGCAGTACTGATTTATTTGTATGTGTTCTAGCTATGGAGAGTCATGGGGAAGCTGAGATCCAGGTGTATCTAAATTGCAGCCACTGTCAGACCCAGAGCTGTAAGAGAGATGAAGATACCAGACTCATCCTCTGCCTGTGTGACATCGATGAGTTTCTTGCACCAGACAATGTCACCTGCCTAGGTACCTAAACAGCCGGTGGCCATTTGCCCTTAAAAGTTTGTCTATAAAAGCATTTGTTTGAAATATTTCTAATTCACCACTTTTTATGTCATCCACCAGTTGTTGCATTGGGCTCCCTGGCAGACGGACCCCCATCCCTGATATTTATCCTGGTGGCGATCGTGTCCACAGTAGTTACGTGTGTTGTTCTGACCTGTGCCAGCCTCACGCTCAGTAAGAGACTCTTCCAGTTCTGCATCAGCTCTGTGCCCTCCACATTCCATTGTCTCTGACATGCTTCGTTTATCTCCCTGTGACATATATAAGCTTGCAAAAAACTGCATTTCCTAGAAGAGCAAATTCAGGGGAGTGCAGCATCAGTGCTTTTAGAGCTTGTAGCAAACAATAATTGTGAGAACAACAGGAATGGGAATTATAATCAAAGTTGGTGACTAGTTGTTGTTTTTTTTTCATGCCCCCAAATAATTTTTCAAGTACAAAAATAACTTAAAAACATTGGAGCCAATGGGCATTAGTGTTTCATCATTTAAAAAAACCTAAAGAAAATGGATAAAAAATGTGACGAACAAAACTGTGACATGACAAAAAAAACCACTAGGGACAATCATGTGGCCAAATGTTATACAGCACTTTAATACTGTGGGAAAGGGCACAAGTAACAGTGACAATTGACATATACACTAGCTTTGGCTATCAGTTTGGCTATCAATTTGGCATCAGTAAGTTTTTTTTTTTAATACTTCAATAAAAATAATTCATTAATAATAATAAAAATGAATACTTTTATTCACCAAGGAGGCATTAAATTGATCAAAAGTTACAGTAAAGACATTTATAATGCACTTAAATGCTGTTCTTTTGAACTTTGTTCATCAAGAATGCTGAAAAAATGTATCAAGGTACAAAAATATTAAGCAGCACAACTGTTAACAGTGATAATTGTTACGACCACAGAAGTTGTAAGAAGTGTTCCAAATCAGCATTTTTGAAAGACCATGTGAAACTGAAGACTGGAGAAATGGCTGCTAAAATTCAGCTTTGCCATTACAGGAATAAATTACATTGTAAAATATGTTCAAATAGAAAACAGTTATTTTAAAGTGGTTTTCATTGTGTATTTTTGTTCAAATAAATGCAGCCTTGGTGAGCATAAGAGAGACATTTAAAAATCATACCGACCCTAACCTTTTGAACCATAGTGCACACAGGCTAAAATGGATGACATGAATCTTCACCACAGCACCCCCCTCCCTTTTTATGAACTATCAAATGTGTATTACAAAAGCTTTAAGTTATGCTAAATAAGCTAGCCTCCAGCAATATTCACATATATTCACTTGTTTCTTAATTCCTAACATTTTACGGTTGCTCTTGCTGTTAATTTCACACTCAGTGTAATGAATGAAAAACATTTTCTTTTAACATATCTTTTCTGTTAAATTTTGAACAGTGTGTTTTTAATATTCGTACAAATTGCTTGCTTGTTTTTTATATATCTATCTACTGTATGTAGTGTTGCACAATACCCCTTAAAGGTTTTTCATTGTGTATTTTTGTTCAAATAAATGCAGCCTTGGTGAGCATAAGAGAGACATTTAAAAATCATACCGACCCTAACCTTTTGAACCATAGTGCACACAGGCTAAAATGGATGACATGAATCTTCACCACATCACCCCCCCTCCCTTTTTATGAACTATCAAATGTGTATTACAAAAGCTTTAAGTTATGCTAAATAAGCTAGCCTCCAGCAATATTCACATATATTCACTTGTTTCTTAATTCCTAACATTTTACGGTTGCTCTTGCTGTTAATTTCACACTCAGTGTAATGAATGAAAAACATTTTCTTTTAACATATCTTTTCTGTTAAATTTTGAACAGTGTGTTTTTAATATTCGTACAAATTGCTTGCTTGTTTTTTATATATCTATCTACTGTATGTAGTGTTGCACAATACCCCTTAAAGGAACGAGGAGGGAACTAAGACAGGGACTGCTATTAACCTTAAAACATGGCCTTTAAAATTAATGCATGTAAATAAACTAATTAGCCAAATTATTTTCAAAACTAACTGCAGTCTCACTGATGGGCTTTTTTGTAAATGCGTGATGACCAGTATCTTAATTATAATGGCTGCTATTTAACTTGTCTGTTTTTACTTGCAACAACATTTTATGCTTAAAAAAAGGATTATTTTCCAATACAGGACAGTGAGGGAATTTTGAGAGTGTCATAATGCACTGTCCCTATAAATGTGAGCGTCTTGTGGAACTAATGAGGTTATAATTTTTTTCTTCAAAAATATTGGTCAAAATTCATAATACTTTCATCGCACTGGTGGCTGTCCAAAACACCGACCTTTGAATTTAACTCTCATAAAGGAATCTAAAAAACATTTTTATATCAAAAGTCAAAAGCAGTGACTTTGGGATGCACCGAGATTTGTGATTATATTGATAATTACTTTATTACATATAATCACTTAGGATAATTTATTGGCTACAAAAAAGATAAGAAAACAAAAAAGATATGATAACATATATGATGGCCGATATTATAAATAAATACTGTTTGGTTTTTCCCCTAACATTACAATTTAAAATGTTATACTTAATGGAAATCTATAGGCATTAAAACTTTATAATATGCTATAGAAACTTGGCATAGAAAGAGTATATTGTTTGAATAGAAGAAAAAAAATACTTGCTTTTATCACCACCTTAATCTGGTCAGTGTCAGTAAATAAAGAATACGGCATTTTACTATAAGGTTCTATCGATTAACTAAAATTAACCAACAATGAGCAATACATTTGTTACACTATATATTAATCTTTGTTACCTTTAGTTAACAATAAAAATAAAAAATACAGCGGTTCATTGTTTGTTCATGTTAGCTCAGGTAATATTATACATCTTTTGATTTTAATAATGTATTGGTGAATGTTGAAATTAACAAATTAAAATGTTTTAGAATTATCATATCGAAATATGTATTGTGCATTCCTAGAAATCACTAGAACCCATTTCTAGAACTCAATTTCCCAAACCCTTTAAATATGATCGAGATATGCCATAAACCAAAAATCTGCAACGATGCTCTAACTTTATGTATATGCGGTGGACTCTTATCACTATAAATGATTTATTTTTATATTGATCTTGCTTAATATCATGTATCCTCCTTATGTTTGATTTAAAAACATATTGTTTGTTTGACTTGTGCACTAACTGTAAAATGCTGTGCCATGACTTGTTTTGTATGTATTTTTAAGATAAATAAAGACTTGTCATAACCCAAATTCCCAAAGAGAAGTGAAACAGACCTCTAAAAAGACATCTTAAAGCATGTTTCTTGAAAAGGTTTTTGTTTCGTATATTTAATTTGAACATTATATTTAATTCCGGCAATTTACATCTAAACTCAAATGCAAACAGCAGAGCGAGGTCTCTGGGTCCTTAGTTAGCAGAGCTCCACTGGACGCTAATTGTGTGTCTTCCCCTGAGCTCTCCCCCATGCAGGTTGGTAGTCTTTGCTCGGGTTTCCCCCCCTCACCCTTAATGCCTGGTCAACTTCCTGCCGGCTTCGCTTCGCGCCACTGCGCCGGCAGCCCGACGGCAAAAGGGGACCTCTCACCTCCATGCAGCGCCCTCCCCAGCAGACTACCAACCTGCATTGGGGACATGGGCAGCCTCCACTGAGGGTGAGTCCACCCTGCCCGATCGCTTGCTGACAGGCCCAGAGCTTCAGTCCTCACCTGAGAGGCTTTTTTTATTTTATAATGCACAATTCTGTTCTCTTGATAGAATTCCATGGGAGAAATAAGTGCACTTGGTTGAAAATTACCATCATGCTGAAAGTCTGTTGACACTTTTATGATGCATCACTTTCATCTTGCACAAATTGTACTCTGAGACCAATAATTATGCAAATTAAGCAGGTGGAATTATTCCTAAAGAGAACTTAAAAACATGATCACTTTTGCTGATTCCTGGTGTGTTTTGTCTTTTTGCAGTCTATTACCGTAAGAAGAACCACCTGCATGCGGTCAGGATTCGACTACAGAGCCCAGAGTACAAGCTTAGCAAAATCCGCTCGTCAACCATAATGACTGACTACAACCCCAACTACTGCTTTGCTGGCAAGGCAGCTTCACTGAGTGAGCTTAAGGAGGTTCCACGTAAGAACATCACCCTCCTCAGGTATCTATATGTCGCTTCATACATACCGTTTGAGGTCCCTAAGATTTAAAAAACGTTTTTTGAAAGAAGTCTCTTATACTCAGCAAGACTGAATTCATTTGATCAAAAATACAGTAAGAACAGTAATATTGTGAAATATTATTGCAATTTAAAATAACTTTTTTTTCCTATTTTAATATACTTTAAAATGTAATATATTCCTGTGATGATAAAGCTGAATTTTCAACATCATTACTCCAGTCTTCAGTGTCACATGATCCTTCAGAAATCCCAACAATGAGCAATACATTTGTTACACTATATATTAATCTTTGTTACCTTTAGTTAACAATAAAAATAAAAAATACAGCGGTTCATTGTTTGTTCATGTTAGCTCAGGTAATATTATACATCTTTTGATTTTAATAATGTATTGGTGAATGTTGAAATTAACAAATTAAAATGTTTTAGAATTATCATATCGAAATATGTATTGTGCATTCCTAGAAATCACTAGAACCCATTTCTAGAACTCAATTTCCCAAACCCTTTAAATATGATCGAGATATGCCATAAACCAAAAATCTGCAACGATGCTCTAACTTTATGTATATGCGATGGACTCTTATCACTATAAATGATTTATTTTTATATTGATCTTGCTTAATATCATGTATCCTCCTTATGTTTGATTTAAAAACATATTGTTTGTTTGACTTGTGCACTAACTGTAAAATGCTGTGCCATGACTTGTTTGTATGTATTTTTAAGATAAATAAAGACTTGTCATAACCCAAATTCCCAAAGAGAAGTGAAACAGACCTCTAAAAAGACATCTTAAAGCATGTTTCTTGAAAAGGTTTTTGTTTCGTATATTTAATTTGAACATTATATTTAATTCCGGCAATTTACATCTAAACTCAAATGCAAACAGCAGAGCGAGGTCTCTGGGTCCTTAGTTAGCAGAGCTCCACTGGACGCTAATTGTGTGTCTTCCCCTGAGCTCTCCCCCATGCAGGTTGGTAGTCTTTGCTCGGGTTTCCCCCCCTCACCCTTAATGCCTGGTCAACTTCCTGCCGGCTTCGCTTCGCGCCACTGCGCCGGCAGCCCGACGGCAAAAGGGGACCTCTCACCTCCATGCAGCGCCCTCCCCAGCAGACTACCAACCTGCATTGGGGACATGGGCAGCCTCCACTGAGGGTGAGTCCACCCTGCCCGATCGCTTGCTGACAGGCCCAGAGCTTCAGTCCTCACCTGAGAGGCTTTTTTTATTTTATAATGCACAATTCTGTTCTCTTGATAGAATTCCATGGGAGAAATAAGTGCACTTGGTTGAAAATTACCATCATGCTGAAAGTCTGTTGACACTTTTATGATGCATCACTTTCATCTTGCACAAATTGTACTCTGAGACCAATAATTATGCAAATTAAGCAGGTGGAATTATTCCTAAAGAGAACTTAAAAACATGATCACTTTTGCTGATTCCTGGTGTGTTTTGTCTTTTTGCAGTCTATTACCGTAAGAAGAACCACCTGCATGCGGTCAGGATTCGACTACAGAGCCCAGAGTACAAGCTTAGCAAAATCCGCTCGTCAACCATAATGACTGACTACAACCCCAACTACTGCTTTGCTGGCAAGGCAGCTTCACTGAGTGAGCTTAAGGAGGTTCCACGTAAGAACATCACCCTCCTCAGGTATCTATATGTCGCTTCATACATACCGTTTGAGGTCCCTAAGATTTAAAAAACGTTTTTTGAAAGAAGTCTCTTATACTCAGCAAGACTGAATTCATTTGATCAAAAATACAGTAAGAACAGTAATATTGTGAAATATTATTGCAATTTAAAATAACTTTTTTTTCCTATTTTAATATACTTTAAAATGTAATATATTCCTGTGATGATAAAGCTGAATTTTCAACATCATTACTCCAGTCTTCAGTGTCACATGATCCTTCAGAAATCATTCCAATCTGCTGATTTGGTGCTCAAGAAACGTCTCTTAATATTATCAATGCTGAAAACAGTTTTCTGTGGAAACCATGATACTTTTTTTCAGGATTCTTTGATGAATAGAAAGTTCAAAAGGACAGCGTTTATTTGACATAAAAATCTTTTGTTAAATTATAAATGTCTGTACTGTGACAATTAATGCATACTTGCTGAATGAAAGTATTATTTCTCAAACTATTGAACAGTAGGGCATAATAGATTATTCTGAGTCATATACTTTTTAAACTTTTTTCTTTAATTTAACATTCTTTGATCTTAAGACTTTAATACTTTGATCTTAAATAATAATCTTTTTATTATTATTTTTTTTTTTGAATTTATTGATCTAGGTTACTGTTATTTGTAAATATGCTGTTGTTCAGTGTTTATTCATAATACATTAATGCTAATTTATTTAAAACAAATAAAAAATAGAGTAGTTTATATAGAAGTTGACATGAACCTAGATTAATACATGTTGTAAAAGATTTTTCATTTTTAGTTCTTGATACCTAAAGCATTATCTAATGTTTACAAGGTTAAGGGGGTTAAGGCTCAAGAATGGTGTCTGCAAACTGTCATCACAGGCCAACACGGAATCTGCATGCACAGAATTCCATGTAAAGTTCTGTGAATTCTTCAGAATTTGAATGGAAAGTCTTACACATCCACTGTGCATTGTATGTTAACATTATGTCTGTGCATTATGTTTTATTTTGGCTAATTTGTTTATTCCACCAGCTAACAATAAGAATGTAATGCTCTCAGCTCCATTTAACACATTTGATCACATTTGCATTCATTCTGTAAAATTTCACAAATTTAATTCAAAGTTAATGAAAATATAACGCTGGTCCTGTTATTAGTAAAAAAATAATGTTCTGGGTTAAATACATGTTGAGCTCTGTTGACAGCATATGTGATGTGCTGTTGAATAACAACTAAAAATAATGTTGACTTGTACATCACTTAAAACAAATTATAGTCTGGAAGTCTGCAGCATGTATCACATTCTACCCACAATATTCATTTAATATTCTGTGATGACATGTAAAAGTACTGGAAATTAGTTCCACATTTCAACATGTCAGTAATGATGTCTGTCTGGAATTTTTAACTATAGGGCATTGGGACACGGTGCCTTTGGGGAAGTGTATGAGGGACAGGTTTTGGGTATGAATGGAGAAAACACAGCCATGCAGGTTGCTATAAAAGTGAGTATTCCCAGGTCTGCCTTTCCCCTTTGAAACGGGTTTCTGGCTTCTCTTAATTGATTCTGCGTTTTATCTCTCTCCATCCCTCTGACAGACTCTTCCAGAAATCTGTTCTGAGCAGGATGAGATGGATTTCCTAATGGAGGCTCTGATTATGAGGTATGCTTGGCTGCAGCACACACTCACAGCACTGCTGTGGCCGCACATGTGTGCGACAGACAGAAAATGAGGGATGAGACATTGTCATTCCAATCCTCTGCTCGCAGTCGAACTAACTGTAGGCTATGAAATCTGTTCCTTTCTTTTTAATCTTTTGTTGTGATTAGCAGGTTCATATCTGTTGTTTGTTTTTTATTTGGGGGAAGTCGTGGCCTAATGGTTAGAGAGACGAACTCGTAACCCAAAGGTTGCGGGTTCGAGTCTCGTACCAGCAGGGATTGTAGTTGGGGGGAGTGAATGTACAGCAAGGCACCGACCCCCAACTGCTCCCCGGGCGCCGCAGCAAAAAATGGCTGCCAACTGCTCCGGGTGTGTGTTCATGGTGTGTGTGTGTGTTCACTGCTGTGTGTGTGCACTTAGGATGGGATAAATGCAGAGCACTAATTCCGAGTTTGGGTCACCATACTTGGCCACATGTCACGTCACACTCACACTCTTTAGTCAAGAGCAGCAGATTTTTTCTAGTGATTCATAGTCTTCTGAGCAAGGCGTACTGTAGTTAATGAAAAACATCATATGCTTCATACTTCATTTGCATGGGCTAGATCAGTGATTCCCTACCAGCGGATATTTTCATTTTGACTTGACTTTGTAAAACTAATCATGCAGAAATGTTCAAATAGGTGCATAATATAACTTATAAAATTTATATTATTATACAAAATAATATATCCAATTATATCAAATAAAAACTCATATAAATAACTTTACATAAACCTTTTAAAATAAAACAGTAAAGCTGTCAAAAGATTAAAATCCCTTATTTATTTATTTACATGAAGAATTATGCTAAATGACTAAATGTAAATTATTATACGGGTACTAATGATTTACTAGTGCAATATTGAGCTTTACTGATGGGATTACAGGGATATATTATATAAGACAAAATGGTTGGAAAAACTAGCCTTAATAATGTATATATTTGAAAAATGTTATGATATATCATAAGAAGAAAAAGTCAAAGTATTTCAATAGGATTCCATTGTTCATTACAGTGGCTTAAAAATCAGTTGCCCTTCATTTCAGTTGCTTAAACCAAGATGAGCAAAATAAACTATAAACAAAATAAACATTTCACATTACAATAATTGGAATACAGTCAAATATTCATTTGAAATGACATATTCACTCAATATGATCATTGACATGCTGTGTGTGAGTCAACTTGTCTGTTCTTCTGAATAGTTCAGTTGTTTTTTTTCCTTCACTTTTTGTGCAGTAAGTTCAGCCATCAGAACATCGTACACTGTATTGGCGTCAGTCTGCAGATCCTGCCTCGCTTCATATTGCTGGAGCTCATGACAGGAGGAGACATGAAGACTTTCCTGAGACTAAACCGGCCCAGAACTGTAAGTGTTTGTATGTATTTGAGTGTATAGACATCATACTGTTTATATATGTTTTTATATAACTCTGTTTCTCAGTTAGCAGTCATTTTTGCTTTCATGACGATTGTTTGCCAACATGTGTGGAACATGCTTTGCATTAGAAAACAACATTAATTATGAATAATAAATTCCATTTATTATGAAGAGAGGTAAGATAAGCACAATTTAAATACAAAACAATTCTCTAAAAGAGCTTGAATATGTACAATAGAAGTACTGTGTAGTTCCGAAATATTAATATCGTGTTTTTCCACAGAATCATCCGTCTTCTCTAAGTATGCTGGAGCTTCTGCATATGGCCAGAGACATTGCACTTGGTTGTCGCTATCTAGAAGAGAACCACTTCATCCACAGGTGATTTCTCACAGCCAAACCTGACTGAATTTTGCCCTAAAGTAGCATTCATTGTCTCGATAAGTGGAAACGGCTCTTTAGTGAATATGTAGATGTCATGAACTCACTGCAGTCTGAGATCTTGATGTCTCACACAAGTCAAGCAAGTATGTATGGTGTGTGTTTCAGGGACATTGCAGCACGAAACTGCCTTTTGACCTGTTCTGGTCCAGAGAGAGTGGCTAAAATTGGAGATTTTGGGATGGCTCGAGACATTTATAGGTGCTTTTATCAAACTTCTTATCTCACATCCTTTTTTGTGGTTTAGTACCTGTTAAATGTAATAACGAACACAGGCATTGAGTTTTAACAAAGGAATACTTTGCATTGCAGGGCAAGTTACTATCGGAAGGGTGGCCGTGCAATGTTACCGGTGAAGTGGATGCCACCTGAAGCCTTTCTAGAGGGCATTTTTACATGCAAGACTGACACCTGGTATATAACAGATCTGGTGTACTGAAAGACCTTCTTTTGTTAGCATCTAAAAAGAACTATAGTTTTAAAAATCAGTGTTTAGTGCACTGTTATGCCAAGATTCAGGTAAAATATATAGAAATACACTGTATAGGTATAATATTTATTAAATTATTAATTGATATCACTCAATTTTTATTAGATATTTTTATTATGTATAAAAAGAGCAGAGATCTGAGGCCAGACATGGTCATTACATGCTATTTGTCTCTATCTGCAGGTCTTTTGGGGTACTGCTGTGGGAGATTTTCTCTCTTGGATACATGCCTTATCCCTGCAAGACCAATCAGGAGGTATTGGAGTTTGTAACAGGTGGAGGTCGTATGGATCCGCCTAAGAGCTGCCCAGGCCCTGTGTAAGCAACAATAACAGCTTTGAGAATGGATCTCAGGCCTAACCTGAACTTAAAGGGATAGTTCACCCAAAAATGAAAATTCTGTCATTAATTACTCACCCTCATGTCGTTATAAACATGTAAGATGTTCATCAGATTTTCATGTGTATCTTTGGAACACAGATTAAGATATTTTTGATAAAATCTGAGAGCCTTCTGATCCTCCATAGACAGCAACGCAACTACCATGTTCAAGGCCCAGAAATGTTAGTAAGGACATCGTTAAAATAGTCCATGTGACATCAATGGTTCAACCTTAATTTTTTTGAAGCTACGAGAATACTTTTTGTGCGCAAAGAAAACTAAAATAACGACTTTATTCAACAATGTGATAGTTCCCTTGCTGTCTATGCAGGGTCAGAAAGCTCTTGGATTTAATCAAAAATATATTAATTTGTGTTCCGAAGATGAGCGAAGGTCTTACAGGTTTGGAAGGACATGAGGGTGAGTAATTAATGACAGCATTTTAATTTCTGGGGGAACTATCCCTTTAAAGGGGACATCGGATGACCTATTTTTCACAAGTTGGTATGATTCTTTACGGTCTTCATGAAATGTCTGTAACATGATCTTTATTTACAATTCCTCAATGGTCGTGTAAAACAACACCCTTTTTACCTTGTCAAAAACAGCTCTGTTCACAGAGACCCGTTTCGGTGCATGTGTCTTTAAATGATAATGAGCTACTGCTCACCCTGGCCCTCACTTCCATGAAAGAGGAAAGGCGATTTGCAAATAATCATAAAAATATAAAGTGTGAGACTTACTTCTTCTGGAGGTGCAGCTGGATCACGAAGAGTAGGTACTACTGATTCATCCTTGAGTGTTAACTTTTTTTAGCAAAACCTGCCTTGAATTGTCTCTCGATCAGAAAACAGTCTGGAGTAAAATGATTTGACAGACATAAGCAAATTTAGGTGTATTTGGAATTCACATTACCATCAAAAACAAAACTAATCCACTGCGTCCTCAGTGGCTCTGATGTTGGGAGAAAATGAAGACTCTCATGTTCACTTTTACATCCAACTACAAAACGCCTGCATTGCTTACGAGACATTGTTGCTACAGCTGCTTGAGCACGGAAAAAATGGCGGACAGGGTACAACTGGCTGAGGGCGGAAATATGCTAATACGGGACCATCGGGTCCATCAGAGGTCGTGGACGGGGCTTCATATTGACGTCATATTGCTCAGAAAATCAAAACAGCTTGATAACTGAGACTAGGTTTTTTGGAGATTAAAAAAAAGAAGTGAATGTATTTTTATCATTGTAGGGTGGTTGTGTCCACACACTGCATTGCAAACACCATGTAAAAGTGAATTTTGCATCCAATGTCCCCTTTAAATAAATGTGAATGTAAAAAATGTGACTTAGAAGCTATGAAGACGTTTATATCATTAGTGAAATGTGACCAATCTGTTTTAATTATTATAATGAACAGAATAATAGTTATAATTACTGTAAGTGTTTTGGATTTCCCTCTGTTTTAGTTATCGGATCATGACACAGTGTTGGCAACACTGTCCAGAACACCGACCAAACTTTTCTACTATTTTAGAGAGGATCAACTACTGTACACAGGTATAACAGAGTCTGAATCTGACAGATTTAGATTTTAGATTTTTTTTTAATTTACTTCAGATGCTGTCTTCGTTTATTTTGGTTTTCAAATATATTTCTGTCTTGGTCCCCGCTTCCTAAAATATATTATTGTGTACAAAGACCCATTTATACTTCATGAGATAACTATTAAGCATGGTATAATAAAAACATTTCCAAAATTAAATAATGAATTTTTTTAATTGTTAAAAAATTTATTTCTGTAGCATCTTTTACAGTAAATATCATTCCCAAGTAGCTTGTATTTATATACTATTATCATATTTATTCATATTTTAAATTAGCTTTTTTTAATTTAAAATTCAGTTTTCATTTTTGTTTATGCTTTGTTATGTGCTTTTGTCATTATTAATTTTTTATATTTATCTTTATCTTTATTTCAGTTTTAGTAATTTTAGAACTTGAACCTAAACTTATATATTTCAGGTAGTTACCAAGGCAATATTTTCTAAATTCCATTCAAGTTTCATTTAAATTGTGGTTTATTTCAGCATTATTTCAATTCTCAAAAACAATTTTGTAATAGTCTTAGTTTTAGTTAATGTTAACAACACTGCTTATAACCCCCAGTGGCAAAAAGAAACCATAAGAAACACCTAATTTTTTTTACTCACAAAACTACTGGCAGATTTATTTTATTTCTTAATCTTAAAAAGTTGAGTCAACAAAATAAAATAATCCAGTAATAATAATGAAAAACCCTGACTTGCATCACTTGTATTGACCCTTTTCTTCTTGCATCCTTTGATCCGTCAGGACCCTGATGTCATCAACACCCCTCTTCCAGTGGAGTACGGTCCAGCTGCCGAAGAAGAAGGTGGCACTGTGATCCGTCCTGAAGGATCAGGCAGTATGACCCCTCTTCTAGTGGCCCACTCTATGTCCCAGGATGCTTCCCCTCGAATGGGCATCACTGGTTCAGCCCCACAAGCCCTAAAACCTACAAAGCTACAAAGATCGGTCCATCTCGCACAGGAGGTGGGCACGTACCGAGAAACATTAGAGCCATGTTGGGCTGAGCCAGTTCCTTCTCCAGGAGTTTGTCCAGGACAATGGCTTCAAGTCCCAGATCACCGGCCGTGCTCCAGGAGCAGTTCGTCATCAGGCAGCCAGAAGCTAAAGAACAAGACTAAAAACCTTTGGAACCCCACCTACGGTTCCTGGATCCTGGAGAGCTACGGAAGAGGGAAGACGGCCTTATGTCACACCCAGTCCATGCCACTGTCTTGCAACCCCACGTCCATATCTGTCCCGTCCTCTACCTCGGAGCACATTGACCCTGGAGTAGAAGTTAAAACAAATGTCTCGACATCCCCACCTTTGTCTGCAGCATCCTCCCAGACCACGTTTAGTCCTACAGGGTCTCCCTCTCGGAAGGGTCCAACAGGGGCTACGGGCGGCTCGCTTGCTTCGGTTATGGACTTGGCGAAACTCCAAAGCTTCCCGTGTGGCAACGTGAACTATGCGTACGATGAGCAGAGCTACGAGACTGAGAGTTTGCCTGTAGTTGTGTCCAAATCTGTGGAGCCCAGCACCAGCTCTTCAGCTACGTCTTCACTTGCTGCCCTCGGCCTGGCCATGACATTTACCCACAAACCACTGGTGAAACGCCATGCTAGCTACGGACATGAGGATGTAAGGAGGCACACCCAGTCTGAGAAGCCCATGAGGGACAGGGATTCTGGCTTTTCCTTGTCTGAAGACCTCAGTGTCACCCCGTGTAGCATTGAAGAATAGTCGGACTGAGAAAACACAAAATTTTTTGGTGTTATTTTGTTTTTGGCGCAAAGGTATTTTACTGCAATAACTGCAGTGGATTAGCTCGAGGCAGAATGGCAGGTTAAGGCTGGAATACACTTCACGAATTTTAAAACACTAGGCATCATACAGTACACTTGCTGAAACTAAGCACCACACACTAAAGGACTAAGATGCGGTCACTTTTTTTTCTTCACTTTTTTTTGCAGGCTAAAAAGGTTGATTGTCAATAGTGTAGAGACGTATCACACCAAAGTCACTTTCAAACCAAGCGGTTTTCTGTTGGTCAACATAGCGAATCCATGTGATCAACTTGAACCTGTTGCGAAATCTGCATGGGGAAATCTTTAGCCCTTGCGTGAAATTCTTAATTGAGTGGATTCCCATTGAAATTGACTTGATTGCACCAGCTAAAAACTTTGCAGAACAACTTCAGGACAATTTGACCTCACCTTGAAGATCACACATGTGCCTCGTTGATGGAGACGCATGACAAATGAAAACAATGTGTTCTAAAATTGGCTTAAAATATAAAACATGTCTGATACTCTCAGAAACTAGATGGTATCATGGTCTGAAGCTAAAAAATCAGTCTTTATCCATTATACACTACGCAATTTTCTGCAAAATCTGTGAGCGCCAAAATCTTCAAACTTTGGTAATTTGTGTCATTCTCATCCAGATGGCAAACTGGGGCAAAGATCTGAGGAAAAGTTTTGTAGTGTATTCCAGACTTTAATAACTGCCGGTTGGAAACTATGTGCAAGAGACAACATTATTGCTGTGTGGTACCAAAGACACGAGTCGTAGCTAATTTGCCATTATGAGGCGGCAAATGGCTGATGGTTTCTATGGAAACTTCCACTTGGCTAATAGCAGCCCTTTTACACTGGATTCTCATCTACTGTTAACACTGTGAAAACACATGATGTTCACTTTAAGGACCACATGAAGTGAGAAGTCCTTTTCTACTGATTAGTCATAATTACCAATGAATATATATGTAGGTTTAGATGTCCTTTACAAATTTGCATTTGGTTTTAAGTGTATATTACAGGAAGATCCAAAGCATGTTCAGACCTCACACAAATGGAAAATCCTACTCCATGCCACATAATGATCAGTCACCAAATCTAGTAATATTTAATTGATTTGTTAAAAAATAGCTGTTTGCTTTATTAAGTTATTTGAGTGACTTGACCAACTTTAAAAGAAACAAAAAAGGTTAGTGTAAAAAAAGGATGGTTCACAAAAAAATTAAAATGGTCATTATTTACTTACCCTCAAGATGTTCCAAACCTGTATGACATTCTTTCTTGGATATTTTCAAAAATATCTGATGAAATTAGTTTTTAAAGCGTTTTTTCTCCATACAACAAAAGTCAATATGTTGTTTTGGACTTCTGTAGCCAACCTGTCTGTATTTTCTCCTCTTTTAGAAAGTTGTGGAAACACTATCATGGATTTTTTTATTTTGATATTCACCACTATAAAAGTTTATTCAACTACTATTCGGCGACTTCCGCTTTTGAGAAACCCTGGAAATGTGAAAGAGGTCCATTGAAACACTCTTCAAAGTATCTTCTTTTGTGTTTTGCGGGAGAAAGTAAGTCATACAGATGTGGAACGACATGGAGATGAATAAATTATGACTTTTTTTGGGGGGTGGGCGTCCCTTTAAAGTTTAGCACTGTCACCAGTAACTCAGAGGTACAATAAAAAGGTGACAGTGTGTTGAAAGGTATTAGTAATAAAGAAATACTGACAGAAAGCACCTTTGATCTCAGATCAGGTGGACTTTACATGGTGTTTTGACTAGAAAGTAGCATTAAGGACCATTTATTTAGACTAGATTTAGTGTTTTGTCCTTTGTTTTGTCTGCTGTTAGCTTTGAAAAACCAACACATTTACAAACAGTATGTTGCCTTTTCACTGAGCGTGTGTTCTGTGTGCAAAACATTGAGATAATTGTGAGGCCTTCACAAAGGTGTTGCACCCAAATATGTTAGAAGTAAATGAGGGATGTGACGCGGGATATAATTGTTGTGGCTGCTGCAGAGATTGTATTGATTTACATGTCAATGCACTCCTCTAGGGAGCTCTTTTGAGACATTCTCAAAAATCAATCTCAAAAGAACTATTTTTATTAGTACATTTCCCTCAAAAATAAACAAGTAAATAGAAGTGTGTTTTATCTTTAGCTACCCTATGTGAATCGTGACTGTGTTCCTACAGATCACCTGCAGGCAAATTCCAAGTATTACACAAACCGCATAACACCTCAGTGTGCTAATATGATGCATGAGAAGTTTGATTTTGAAATTATTCTTCAGTATTTTTACTAATTATTCTCAAATATTTTATTAGATATTGTAGTTATTCGGTGAATAATGTTTTTTTGTGTGGCAAGATTTATTTGTGTGTGCATTTATTAGTTATTTTAGTTAGGGACTGCTGAGAAAAGCCTAATGCAAATTTACAGACAGATGAGACTGAAGTGTATTAGCACAATCTTAAGTGTATTTTTGTCTTGTTTAACCATTTAAATGTTTCATATTTTGACTGCCTTTTAAAGAGCTTTTTGTAGAATACTGGATAGAAGGGTAGAAATGGTTTTACTTTAGCCAGGAAAATTGAGTGCTGTAATATTGGATTAATATTCCTTTCACACTGAACTAACCCTTATGATATGTAGCTGTAATATGAAATCTCAGTTTTAATGGTGTTTGTTTTATAATTATTATTTTGTTGAGGTTATCACTGCCAATGTTCTGCATGTGTCTTGCTTTTTATAGAAGACTTTGCAGGGGTTAATTTCTAAACAGCCAGATTAGAAATGTACTATCACATAAAGTGAATTTGAACGTACTTGTACTACCTGTATTTTTTATGTTAAAAGATGGACATTGCTGCGTAATGGCAAACCTTAAATAAATTGTTTTTGATTATAATCCTGATATGAAGGACTAAAATGAATTTCAGAAATGCAGAATGATTGTTGAGCAGATGTTTTATTTATCACAAACATACTGCACAGGGAACACTGTAACAAAACTCACCTGCCCCCCTAAACAAAATAGTGTCACAAGGTTAAGTTTGTCTGATAATGAAACACTTTCAGTGGTGCGCAGGTAGAGAAAATGACAACCCAGGTTCTAAAAACCAATACAATATATCCATGAAATGCATCCATATATCCATGAAAGAATTTATAAGTCCACCCTTGATTGATCACTGCAGTCAAAACGATTAATATCATTCTATTGTACAATAAATGCACTAGTGTTGTGCATCATTCACATTGTATCACTGTATATGCATTCTACGTAACACACTTGAATGCATGTGCTGCACCTACTATACACTTCAGTTTGATGGTACTTTAAGAAACAGTCAGTTGTGCTAGTGTTTGCAGGGCCTAGACATTAAACAATGTTGCTTACAATTTTGTAAGCTTGATTTTGTCTAATATGAAGCGTGCAGAAATAAACAATTAATTTTGATAGATTCCAGCATGCAAACCCAGCCAAAGAAATTGGACAAGCTTGACTGATGTTGTTCCTCATTATCTTAAAAACTCCTTTTGTAGGCACATGTAAATTGTGCCCTCATATGAATTACTTTACAATAGAGATGTACCGATTGCAATTTTCTTGGCTGATTCCGATTTCTGATTTTTTTGTTAGTGTGATCTGCCGATACCGATTTTTGCCGATTCCAGTTTTCTTTCTAAGAACTATAATTGACTGCATATACAAACAAAAATCTACGGTTCTAAGTTTTATTTCCATAAAAAAATAAGTAAAAAGTCAGTAATAAAATAAGAACAAAAAAAACAAAAAAAATGCAAACAACAGCACAAATAAAAGTTTTTATTCAGTTAAGAAATACTACAGAAATTAAAGTAATCAAATGTAAAATAACACATCCAGTGTTATTTTACATTTGATCACTTTAATTTCTGTAGTCTTCATTGAAAAATTTTATATAGATTAATGCTTACCATTAAAGTTATAAAACGTATTCAGTCAAGAGCAGAAAATTATTTTCTTTGTCTTTTGTTCTTTGATTAACATGACAGACAGCAGCAGGAATCTCCGACTGCGGTCCCTTCAAGAGTTTATCCACAAACCCAATATACTGTTACACAACATGCGTTCTCTTTCTCAACTATTTAACATTCTAAAACTTACTGTGTTTAACTGGATACTCGCCAAAACTGGCATTTTGACAATTTTTTATGTAGGCTCACAAGCTGTTTGAGATTGAGCGTGGATTGTGTGCTCCACTAATATAGATCAGTGGTGGTGCGCGCGCGTTTGGTATAAGCGCGAAACCTGCGGCAATGACTAAAATAATGCGCAATACAAGCACTATTTAACCAGAGTGAATGAGACGTGTGTGAGAGAGAAGGGGTCGTCGGAGAGAAGAGAGCGAGAAAGCGCGGCTGATGTTATTGCCTGTGCCGCTGCCCGCTGGTAACAAAACGGATCGGCTCGGAATCGGAAAGAAGTGAGACTGACCGGCCGATCACCGATCCGGGCCGATCATGACAAAAATCGGCCGATTCCGATCCCTGGCCGATCGATCGGTGCATCTCTACTTTACAAACTACATTTTGTCTTCAACCTTTTTTTTGGACTTTGGGGAAGAGTAACTGTATTATGACAACAAACAAATGTGCATTTATGAAAACCATGATATGGGTGAAATGCTTTTACAGCTTAACACTGTAAAGTAATGGACTATGTCACTGGTAGCCTCCCTATAATGCACTGCAGAAGGTTTAGAAGTGTCTATCAGCATGCTGTTGCTGTCACGCGAGAAGTTTGCAGTAAGAAGGTCACTCCCTGGCCAACGAGGAAAGGGTTTGCAGCAGGTTGTCCAAGCCCCACAAGTATCCGTCTTCTCGGTTGCCCTCCTCCCAGGGTCTGTAGTGATCCAGGTTCTGTCCGTCTGGGAGCGGTGTGGTCTTACCAAAATCAATGAGCCAGACTTCAGCTCTCTCTGTGTGATTGTGAATGAAGAGAAGCGAACTCCCGATTACCTTAAAGACATGAAACATTTTTGAGGTGGGCCGTATCATATGGGGGAAAAAACACCATAGTTGAAAGTGCCATTCAAACATTTGAGGTCAGTAAGATTTTTTATGTCTTTGATGGCAGTTGCTTATGCTCAGCAACGTGACATTTATTTAATCAAAAATACAGTAAAATTGTACTGTAAAATATTATTACAATTTAAAATAACTGTTTTCTATTTTAATATATTTTCAAATGTAATTTATTCCTCTGATGACAAAGCAGAATTTTCAGCATCATTACTCCAGTCTTCAGTGTCACACGATCCATCAGAAATCATTCTAACATACTGATTTAGTGCTCTCAAGAAACATTTCTTACTATTATCAATGTTGAAAACAGTTGTGTTGCTCAATATTTTTGCATAAACCATGACACTTTTTACTAAATTCTAAAAACTATTTTTTTTTTACAGGATTCTTTAATGAATATAAAGTTAAAAAGAACAGCGGTTATTTGAATGCATAAACCATGACACTTTTTACTAAATTCTAAAAACTATTTTTTTTTTTACAGGATTCTTTAATGAATATAAAGTTAAAAAGAACAGCGGTTATTTGAAATAGAACATTTATGAAACATTATAAATGTATTTACTGACTTCAATTTAATGTGTCCTTGCTGAATAACAATATTCATTTATTTCCTAAAATCTTACCAACCCCAAATACTGCAGTACAGTACAACATTAATATGGTGCATAATGAATCAAATAAAACATATATTCTTAGACATTAAGTAGCTAGATATTAATTTTAAAATTGTTAACAACTCAATCCTTGTTTTTTACTCCCTTAGTATGTTCACTAATTAGATATTAATTGGAAGTGTATTGCAATACAGTACAGCATTAATAAATAATATACAAATTTTTTTTTAAAAAGTCAGATTTTACCTCGTGTTTCTTGAAGAACTCTGAGGCTTTCAGTGCCTGTTTAATATCTTCAAGCCTTGTAATATAGGAGTTCTGTTAGGTAGGTGAAGGAGAAGAGCACAGCATGAATCAGTAATTCAACTAGAATTATGCTAGAAGTTATTTTTCAGTACTTTTTCAGTATTTTTCAGTATTCACTGGAGTGAGGCTCCAATTACACAAGGACACCTTATAAGTGCAGTTAATTTGTTTCAGATTTTTTCTGTTGAGGCATTATATATTCCTACGCTTGCCTGTTTTAAAATAAGTATATCCTTTAAATATAATGACTTTAAACCATATAGACCCCATATTGAACAGATGAGCTTTTATGATACTGTTTTATCTGCATTATGGGAGCAACGATAGCTGGCCTTTTTACATCAGACGTATATATATCCTGGATAAAAAGCACTTAAGGTGTTCATTAAGACACAAAGAGAATATTGCTCCATTGAAGTGTAGGTGTGCATGCATTATATCACAGAACAGGTTGGTCTAGTTCTCAAGAACTCACGTACAGTTATGTTTTTATTGCCCTCGACGAAATCCTTAAAGACCTGAATGACGTCTTCCTTTGACCGGGTCTTTTTAAAGTCTGTCTTGCAGGTTTCCCCCCTCTGAAATAAGACAATGTAAAAAAATCAATGTATTGTGTCGAATGTAACAGGGAAAAAAAGTCAGATGAAGAGCTGTTACTGACAAAAACAGCAGGTTGAGGATAATACAGTGTTCAAAAAAAGCTGTCACTGAGGCAGTGCCATTTCAAAAGGTACACTTTTGTACGTACTAATATGTACACTTTAGGTAGTAATATGTACCTTTAAGGTACCAATATGGACAAATGTGTACCTTTTGAAAAGGTTCTGCCCCAGTGACAGCTTTTGTACAAAACATGTCAGTTAATACGTGAATTCTTGTACACTTAATAGTGTTTAAAATGATTTGTAAATGATCTTAAACTGATTTGTGTTAGTACATCAAATGATTATTATTACATTATTTTATATTTGAATAGTTTTGTTGTTATAGGACATTAATTATTAATCAAGTATTACTAAAACTATAGAATAATAATTAGTTATAATTGTGTGTATTTATTTCTTTATGTATTTAATAGTTTAATATGAAGTGTTATTATTATTAATAATATAGAATATTAATAATGAATATTACAAGTTAATATTAATTCATTAATATTACAAGTACAAGATTCAAAGTCCTGATTTTCAGCTGAACTCAAATTCTGCCAGCTGTGAACAAGCAGGCTGTGATTTTTAGGCACTGTGGCTACCTTGATACCCTCAATGCGGAAGCCCAGAGAGTTAGTAGAGCTGAGACTTTCTCTCCACTGCATATAACGTGGTTTGGTAACAGCCTTCTGTTTCTTCTCCTCCGCTGTAGGAGCCTCTCTGTCCACCTCCAGCATCTTATTATATAAGTCTTCACGCAGCTTTGGCTTCACCCTGGCCCGCACCAACTCCTCCTCCAGATATGTCCTGAAAAAAAGAAAGAAAGAACGAAGTAGATTTTTAAATAACCTAATAGAAAGGTCAATTAATCATGCCTGAAATGTTAATTCAGTCATCTGCCGTTTTTATTTTTTGCATGCTTGAACTTTACTTGACTTCCTGTGTGAGAAGAGGAAGTCACCAAGGGACTCCTTGCATAAAATGTCTCTCAGTGTGTAAAAAGAATGCGTGAAGTGTGTGTGAGAAGGAAGGAAGCCCTCAGGGACGCCCCGTGTCTGCCTCGCTAAGTGTGCATCTAAGTTTTGACTGCATGTGCACAGGAAGTGGTTATTATTGTTGTGCGAGGGCCTCTCTCTCTCCTCATGAGCTCCACCCATCGCCCTGACAGGATGCAGGCCAACAACCAGAACAGGTGTAAACCTGCCACGCACAATATATTAGCATGACTATAAAAAGGAAAGAATGACACATTAGCAAAGCAAGTAATACGTTCTGTGTTTTATTTAATAAGAATCATTTGAATATATTATTACTATATTTAAAAAATAACATTAATAGAATATAATTAATTATAAATATAATTAATAATAACTAATATATAATTAATATGATTCATAGTATACAGTATATTTAAATATTTGCACTGCTCTTTCTATTTCAAATAAATGCTGTGCTCTTTCTATTAATTAAAGAATCCTGACAAAATGTATTGTCAGAAATATTAACACAATTGTTTTCAGAAATGTTTCTTAAACACCAAATCAGCAGATTGGAATGATTTCTGAAGGATCATGTGACACTGAAGACTGGAGTAATGATGCTGAAAATTCCGCTTTACCATCACAGGAATAATTACATTTTAAATTATATTAAGATAGAAAATTGTAAAAAGTCACTTCAAACTGTAACAATGTATATTAATATTTCAACATTTTACTGTGTTTTTGAAAAAGAATAATAATAACAAAAATACAGCCTTGGTGACCATAAGAGACTTTAAAACACTTAAAATCTTACTAACCCTAAACTTTTGAACAGTATTGTATATCATTCAGTTGATTAATTAACATGAATCTTATTTTTTTAATCTCAGGTAATTAAGTTTAAAGTGATCTGCATAATTAATTTAGCTTACATTTTATTTGATTGGGTGGTTCTGTGACTATTCTTTTAAAATGTAATGAATGATTCAAACTTGTTTTGATTGATCATACAGAAAAAGTCAAACTCATGAAGCTCTAAATGTGTTTTTTCCACACGCATTCCCTGTATCACTTGTAAACATTATAATATACAAATACATCATAACAAATAAAGTATGGGAAAATTAACAAATGCCACTCAAAATATAAAGTAAATTCCTTTCTTTGGCAATAAATAAATAAACAAACAAAACAATGACTACATAAGTTTCTTATGCTCGTTAAGACTGCATTTATTTGATACAAAATACAGAAAAAACTGTAATATTGTGAAATGTTATTGCAATTTAAAATAAGTACTATTTTTCATTTCTATGTTAATATACTTTAAAATATTAATTCCTGTGATGATTTTTTTTTTGTTTGATGCTTTGATGAATAAAAAGTTTAAAAGAACAGCATTTATTTCAAATAGAAATATTTTGTAACAATATACATTATCATTCAAAAGTTTGGGGTCAGTAAAATTTTTTCTTTCTTTTTTTTTTGAAAGAAATTAATACTTCTGTTGTGAATGTGTTAAATTTATTTAAAAAAAATGTGATAGTAAAGACTTTGTTAGGAAAGATTTCTATTTTGAATAAATGTTGCTCTCCACACACACACATTTAAATAAATACTTTAAAATAAACATTAATTAGTTTGATATTATGTTGTTTTCAGAAACATTGGGATCCAAAATAGTAAATGAACAAAAATTTTCTTTTTTGATTAATTGCTTAGCCCTACAATAAAAATAGTTTTGATATAAAGATTCTTTATACTTTAACATTAATTATCATGTACTGTACCTTACTAAATTGTAAAAAATAAAATGTAAGAAGAAAAAAACCCTTTAGGAAAATGGATACTGCAGGTGTTGAAATGGTAAGGGTGTAGCTGAAGTGCAGTGTTTGTTCTTCCACGTGATATGGAAAGAAACATATTTGTTACTTTCTATCTCTGCTGATGTGCTGATGAAGCAGATGAGTGAAGTTTGTCAACATATGTGTACCTCAGGTTAGGGCTGGACGATATGGCCAAAATTGATATCACGATATATTTTATTGTCCAGGCCTACCTCAGGTACAAAAGCTGAATGGAAAACCTTCTTTACAATACAGTGTGCAGCAATTATTATTGAGCCTTTAAAATTGATGTGGTACATAAAACTTTGCTTTGGGGGGTTGGACAAGATCCAGAGAGTACATCTTATTTAAAGTCATGCAGACTGCGTACGGCCCTGTATAAATACAGAGAAAAGCCATAAACCAAAGGCTATGCCCTGCACTTTGTGAAGCTGTACATACACATTTTTAACACACCCATAACTAAATATTGAACTGGACACTCATGCAGACAATTCAAACATTGTGGTGCCAACTCTCAAACAACTACCATTCACGTTTGATAAAAATGTGACACGTTTCTACGACAACATAAAAAGCTTTACCTTCAATAAACATATCTACTGAATCACCAAAAAAAAAAGAGTCAACACTCATCTGTTTGGTCTCTTTGCTACTAAAAATGGCATTTTAGCAGTAATTAGAATTTTTAATACAATTATATTTCATTATTAAAAACGAGGCATTTATGACTTAAAAATAAAATATTAAAATATAAAGCTAATAGCTGAACATGACATCTTTGGTATCTTTTATTTACTAGTTAGACAAAAAGACACAACTCAGTTTTACCATGACTACATTTTGAAGCACATTTTTACTACAACAGAGGATTGTCAGTTTTTGAAAAAAATAACAATAAAAAGAATAATTTCAAATGTGAGTATTAAAATCTGTTTAGTTAATAAAACTGACCTGAGCTGCTCTACCATCGAACTGCGGGTGGAAACTTGTTTGTGACACTGTGGCTTCTGCTTAAATGTCAAGCTGCAATGAGTTTATGTTTTGATATAGGCTGATAAAAAGTGTTTGTCACTGTATGTGTTTTCCTTCTCAGAATAGGTGCCTGCTACAGCTCTGCGCAAACATTCAATTTATAAGCTCTAAATGGCTTTTTACAGTGTCATTGAGCTTGACTTTTATTGGGCCAAAGAAGATGAACATTGATCAGTTCATTCAGTGCAAGATGTGTAACTTTCCGAAAAAGAAAGAGTAGATACTACGCAGACATGGTGTCAAGATTTACAGAGGCAAAGTGTTTAAAGTACAATGACAGCAAAGGCCTTCTATGGCTGCGATGAGGACCACAAAACATAAGACATCCATTCCGAATAATCACATGGCAGAAGTGAGAAACAAAACAGAGACGACTGGTGAGATTTATCTATTAAGCACTGTGTTAAAAAATATTACTTCTACATTTTTATTTGCTCTTCTTTTTAAGACTTTTATAGTCCTTTAATTTACATTCACCCTTACATTCATGCATTTGGCAGATGCTTCAATCCAAACTGGGATTTAATGTATTCAAAGTAACTTTCCCATCCATTAACTGCAATATTTTCTAAAAAATTTGCAAAGGTCATCACTTTCACCTCTATTTCAGAAATTAACAGCATGTGAGTATGTATATGAAAAAAAGGCTTTGGCACATAGCGGTTAAGCCTGTTGAGCTTGTTATTTTAACACTCAAAGTGCTGCCAGCTTATTAAAGCTGCACGCCTGTGATATTTGCCCAACTCAAACTACATTGAAGATGCTTAATGCAAACAAAAAATAAACAATTCCGATAAAAACTCTGAACAGCCTACTTTGTAAACAATGAAGGAGAAACTTATCGAACTGCAATGGATGGATGGATGTTTCCGTTATATTTTTTAGCTATTTACTACTGCAAATATTTCATCAGAAAAAACATTGAAGAGCCACATGATACAAATCTAGCCGCAAATGCCATGTGTCATGTCACAGTAGTTTTGAATTGGCAACGCAGTGAACAGACACGCTTTCACAATTAGGAGCAAGTACAGACAAACACCCACACAAACGTACCATAATCATGACCTTGCACGAGCTCTTTAAAGCTATTGATTGAACACAAAGCTGTTATTGAATATGAAGAGTTCAATCAAAAGTTTTCTAATGCCTCAGTTATAAGTACAAAAAATGAAATTCCTCAAGATACAACGACAGGTGTCAGAAGCCTCATTGGCAACTCACAAACAGATACAAAAGATTTCATAACTTTCAACAAGACAGTTCCTCATTACTAGTCTCATGTTCTCATGATGGGTTTCAAATTGTCTGCTTTTATTTTAAGAAGAGATCTGTAAGAATAAAGAGCCCATAATTTAATTCACCCCAAGTCTCTCCAGAAGTCTATATATACTATATAATAAATGAATCACAATAAAAATGTACGATTATTTCTTATATATCTTATAGTTGTCACATATGTAAGCCTTAACTATATCTCAGTAAGGTTTTGAGTCATAAGTCCACTTACACAAATATGTGATGCTCTAGAAGTGGTTTTGTATGTGGGTTTTAAACACCTATTTTAATTAGGTCAAAGCCCTAGTTTTGGTTGGAAAAATATATATTTTTCCCCAGATTAAACTTTCATAATTCGCATAAAAATGTAAATATATAATATATATAAATAAACAATAACAATATAAATAAATTATAACAAATGTATAAAATTGTCCAATACAAAATTGTCCCCCCCCCCCCATTTTTTTAAATAGGCATTAAAGTGCACTATCCAAACTTGTTATAATTCATGAACACTTTGGTTGAGAGGTTGGTCTCTTTTTAAAGAAGACAGTTAGCAGATTATTGGAGAAGTGGAATTATTTAAAAAAAATTAAATATCAAAAAGTTATACAAGTTTAAATTTATTGTAAAGAAAATGCACTGTACAGTTTTTATTATATTTTATATAAAATAAATATTTGACATAACAGGTTTTACTCTAAAGTTGCTAAAATAAATAAATAAAATAAAATAAAGCCTTATGTCTAAATAAGTTATGTTCCAAATTTGAAGATGATATGAAAAAAAAATGGAGGTTTCTGTGAGATTTTATTTAGGGCGTTATACCACAAACAGCCACCGGGTGCCATCCAAACTCCATTGAATTTTTTTAATGCATTTTTCTGTCACAAATGTCTAGATTTCTCTGTCAATATTAAATATGTCAAATATCAAATATGGAATCCTGAGACTCAGACCTTTCCAATTATATGTTTTATGTCAAGATTATAAAACATTTTGATTGTAAAAGACCGTTATGCATTTTGTAATATAACACTTGGCACCGCCTGTTAAGGGGGAGGAGACCACCAAAACATTTTAAAGCACCATTCCCATGGTAACGCAATGTCCGATTTCAAAATGGTTTTCACAGAATGAATCTTGGACTTCTATGCTTTCAAACGATATATAATTTATGATGATTACTAAAATATTTGATAGAGAAAAAGGACAACAATATAAAAGAGCGCCAAGCGTCCCACAGGTGGGACGGTGACAGTTAAGGGGTTCATTAAATCTGTTGTGTTTTTTAATTTGCTGAAAATCCCATTACAGGATGCCAAATGTCAGGTTCAAATGTGTCAACTTGCCACATATAGTCTGATAACATGACCCACTATTGCACCAGGTTATCACAAAAGATCAACATCTGTTTAATGAACTCGATTCCTTTTCCCCCTGTGCAATAACGGTTGAAATATACAGCTTTTTGCAGCCAGAACTAGAACTAGAATGTTGACTCTATACTGAAAAATATTCACAAGAGTAAAAAGTGCGACAACTAGTCACTTTACAAACTATAACACCTACCTCTGTCTACCCAGTAGTTCGTGCCTTCTTTATATATGATAGCACGTGAATGACTACATAACCTACCTCTCCTGAATCTACCGAGTCCCCCAAATGCTCGAGAGTCACGATGCCTTTGCTTTTGGTCTCGTTGTCGCTGAGGAAGTCATCCTCCGACTCGTCAAACGCTGTGGAGGAGCCGTTGGAGGAGATGGAGGAGTTGGAGAGTTTGCGGCGCAACCGTCCGTTCACCTCCTCCTCCAGATCCTCCTCAGTGATCTCCCGTGAGTCCCCATCAGACGTGATGGTCACCTGCGGAACTAGGTACCCTCTCCCCGGGTTACCGTCGGAGAAAAAGCCTGCTTGCCCACTGTACTGTTCCGCCATCTGTGCTTGATCATCACAATTCTCTGCGGATGAAAAGTTTCCTGCGCGTCTTCCTCCTCCTCCTCTCCCTGATCCGTCGCAAACCGGAGACGAATGTGAAAACACCGCCTCTGTTTGGGCATCGAGGTGCCTGGAGGGCTCAGAATATGCTATCCCACCTCTGTCCGAGGGGCCACACACTGCGATAGTGAGAGGGGGCCCCTAAAGTAAAGCCAGCGTGTCAGAGGCTTTGTTTCCAGTAAGTTATGTAACAAACGATCTCCATCCAGATAGCTTTGTTTGGCTTAGCGTGAGTCCGTGGACTCAGATTCACAGCCTGGGAGCCCCTGTAAACAGCGCTTAACACACATCTTCCGCGTTTGAAGCGTGTCCCCGCTCTTCCTGACTTTTAATTTGACTTTTGCTTGGTAGCGCATTTCCTTATTCAGTGTAGTATTCGACCACACTGCTGTTTATTGTCTATTCGTGTAGACATCGGGCCGGACTTTAAATATCAAAATAACAAGGAATGTAGTCTGCATGTTACAAATGTAGTTAAAAGTAAAGATACAATTATTCAAAATCACATGAATTAGGTCTACTATGATTTCATTCAACTATGCTGAGATATACAACAATGTTATAAAGCATCGTATATTATAAATGATTTTCTAACTGTTGTTGATCAGATTTATGCTAAATTACAATTAGAAATATGCAAACAATAAATGCCCCAAACAGCTTAAATACTATTTAATATCTAATCCTTTACTGAAAATATCTCATTCTCATTCAAGTTGACTAGGGTAGCTATATAATTCATTCATACATGTTGTGGTTGTCAGAATTTGAAGGGAAAAATCAGTGAAACAAGCATTTTGGTGACTGTATATTTTAGAAACTGTAGGCTATCTCATTAAATTATATAATAGGCTACTATCTATTGGAGCTATTCAATCTGGTTGTTACTGTAAAATGTAGCCAACTGATAATAAAACAGATGTATAATGAAAGGTCACATGATGACGTAAAATTAATCAGAATTGCCCTTTCCAGTAACTGTGGTCATACAAACGCAAAACACATAACACACGGCACAAAAATAATGAAACAAACGTCAAATACATAACATAAAACATTTCAATGTACATTCTGGGTACGACCATTTCACCTTAAATGATAATGCATGCACTTTTTATTTCTAAAAACACTGTTATCAACAATATTTTACCCTGATTTGTTAAATATAATATCGATTTTCTCTGTAAATTAGAACGTAATTCTACTTCTATTTGTATGTACTAAAACATTTGAAAGGAAAATCCCATTTAAGCTATTGTTTATTAGGCTAACTGACTGTGATCTTTCCTGTTAAGGATTATAAAATATTATTTCATCTGCTTAAAAATATTTGTAATCATTTTTACAGTACCTGTATGTTAAGGTAACTTACAGTTAAGTTTTTATAGCATCTTAATGTTGCTTTCCTACAGTGTTTTGTGATAGTTGTCATAGCGTTGTGCTGTAGTTTGTGCTTCCTCGCAGTAGGGGGCAGTAAAGCTCTAGTGGCAGGTAAAGGTCACGCACACAACACAAGAGAAGCAGAATGCAATTCTTTCCAGAGCATTTTAGTGAAGTTCAGGATTGCTTTCCTGCACTCTTCAACTATCCGAGTGCAATTGCATAATTAACTCAACCGTTTTTGCCTGTTTTGTTCTGCAGTTAGTGATGGGAAACCGAGGCTTTCTGAACCGTTTGAGGCTTTCATCAAATTGTGCCGAAAAACGGTTCATCACTCGACGCTTTTTAACACAGTGCGCATTAGCGACATCTGGTGGTCAGACTCGGTTTCTCCAGCATATCTAACGAAACATCGTGGAGCAGAGGATGGTTTGAAAAAGTTTTTAATCTGTGCCAACCGGTGGCAGCTCGTGGGTTTTAAAATAGAGGAGGCACTAATTGTATTGGTCTGGGGATCCCTGCCGATTATTATTATTATTATATTATTATTATTATTATTATTATTTGATTAACCACTTTGAAATGGCTTTTTGGTTGCTTTTAGTCAGAACACGTAAAGAAAACGACATACATACAGCAAGATAATATAACTTCACTTACCTGGTCTGTCACTTCAGTAACATGTTATGATTATGGTATTACAGCTGTGAAATTACAAACAAAAAATACACATCCTGAGACATGAACTGAAATGAATTGTGAATTTTATTAACATTAAATCGTCCTCCTCCCATTTTCACCTCAAAATTTTGGGGAAGCTGTGCCTCCCCCGACGAGCCGCCACACTGGTCATGCTTAGTCCGGTCAATGGATTCACATATTGATCAATAATATAAAATATACAAGTGTGTGATTATAATTAATAATTGACGTGAGTAGTAGCAAAAATATTTTGGGTGAGCTGTTCGGGGTCTCTGAGACCCCAGCTAGAACATGATCAAATGCAATAGAGGTGTGACGTGCATTCAGTTTCTGTCTGGTGTTGAGGTTATTCTAAACTATTCTACTGAATCCCAAATAAGTGTACACACACACACATACACACACAGGTTTGTTTTTGTGAAAAGTGGGGACATCCCATATGCAATGGTTTTTCTACTGTACAGACTGTATTTTCTATCGCCCTACACCAACCCTACCCCTAAACCTACCCCTTACAGGAAACGTCATTCTTGAGACATGGGACAAAACAGGTCTAGCAAGGGTAAATGCTATTAGGTTTAAAAATACAAATATTTTACATTTGAAATGTCATGAGGGATTAATAATAGAATGTATTTAACACAATGTGCACCTTCAATTTAATTTTCTCATTATTATACCAAATCTGTGTTTCTTAATGTCCTCTCACTACAACTAAAACAGTGTGTCCACAGAGAAGGGTTCAATCATTCATATGCAATAAAATGTTTTTTTTTATGATGAAAAAGAGCTTGTTTTATCAAAAGCAACACTTAATAATATCTCCTATCAAAGCAAGGTTTTTTTTTAATGACACATGCATGTTTCATAAGATTTTAAAGTTGCGTCCCCACTTTTTGTCAACACCCTCAGACATTCAATAAAATGTAATAAAATCAGGGAATATCAGGGGCAGCTGTCACTCTAAAGGACCCCCTTGCCACAGTTCACCTCCGCAGAGTACATCAGTGTCAGACAGGCTCTGCTTAGTTTTATAGTTCCATTAGCATCTAGCATCAACAGAAAAAAATAAAATGGCTACCACATGAACCCCATTGGATTTGTGAAAGAAATGCCAAATTTGTCAACTCCGTCAGATGTCACCACCATAAGATTTTGTGTTCCAATGATATATCAAAATACTTAAATGTGACTCTTGAATAAAAGCTTTATAAACAATAACATACTCACTGTTTGTTGTGTTTGTTTTAATACAGTAATTGACTGATTCAATGTATTTGATAGTTAAAATTACTACAAATTCAGGTTTTCGTCACCACCGTCAGATGTGTCAACTCCGTCAGTTGAATATTTTGATAATATTTCATTATGATATTTTATATTTGTTGTGGAATTGTTGGTCACATGTGAACGTGTAATCTGTCTGCTAACACCAGAATGTTTTTTGAAAAACATCTTGAATGCTGTTAAAGATAAAGTTGAAATTATATTACACAATCCAAGGTAAAAAAAGCATATTTTGTTAAAAAAGAGAAAAGTTGGGAGGTTGTATCAAAGCATAGCTCAGTAGCTTAGTACATATAAGATACATAAATGTAGTTTCATTTGTCTGAGTACAAGGTTTTATTTTTTTAATTTTGAACCCTGTTTTGTCCCACTTCTCAAGAATGACTGTGCTATTTCAGATTTTCAATACACTCCATTCTGTGTGATTTATAAGCGTTTTGAAAAGTGGGGACATGGGGTTATGTCCTGAAAAGTCACCTTCTCCTTGTAATACCTATGTCATACCTTTGTCATTATACAAATTTATGTCCTCATTTGTCACAAATCGTGCACGCACACACACATTTTTAAAATGTATTTATTTTATTAACAAGATCAAAATACATGTATATGACAAACACTATACATGATATAAACAATAAACATTATACATTAAATAAACAATTTCACACTAGAGGGGCTGTATACAAATACAAATTTATATAAAAATATTAAAGCGTTAACAAACTTTCACCGTTTTAATTGCTTTTTGTTTCATAGAAAATCGTATAGTATCAATATAATGCTCCATTTCCTTCCTAAAAGAAAAAAAACAGTTTTTTTGCATGAGAACTTACATTTGTGAATATTACATTTTGCATGTAAAAAAAACAAGATTTATCATGTAAACGTGACTGTGCTTTTCTTTGCTGTTCTCCAATGTACCAAATAATACAACTTTCCAAAACAAAAATTCTTGTCTGATGTTTAAATAACATACAAACTTCAGGAGAAATAGCCCCAAAAACTTTAGCATAGTCCCCTGGTGTAACAGGAGTCTTATAATGTGCCAAAAACTCACCATAAGTAAAAAGAAAACCATTCAAATGAAATAACTGATCCACCAATATGATGCCTTTATCAAACCAGTGTTTTAGATAAAGTGATTTGTGCTCATATAATATATCCATATTGTTCCATATATAGTACCTATGAGGTGAAAAATTGTGCTTGTGGATCAAAGACCATGATAAAAAGGCCTGACCGTGAAATTCAGCTAGTTTTCCTGGTATTTTATCAATATTATAATTACAGCTAAGAAAAAAAAAGTATAACACCAAATTTTGATAGAGTATGGGAGGGAATAAAACACCAAATGGAATTAGGATTTGTAACAATTTGTTAAACCCAATTAACCTTACAACCGACCTTCCGATACACCAATCACGTGGTATTGTCATCTGTTCTAAAACGGCGTGTTTTGATTGGACAGGATCATTATATACAGTATGTCCTTTATTAGCTTTGATAGAAACCCACTGGAAAGTCATTACACCACTTACAGAAATCTGCTATTGAACATGTTGCATCCGTTTGGCCATGGTACTCTCATGGTGTTTTGGACATGTATCAGTTCTGAAATGAGGAGGCAAATGTCCCACTTAGTCCAACATAAATTAATGATCCAGTTCTCTTCTGTGTTTTAATGGTGTCCATGTTAAATGTGTATGAAATAACCTGTTTCTTTGCACTTTGTGTATTTTAATACAGTACCCTGATAGCACACCTCATGGAGACGTCTATTTGACATCTGCAAGACGCATTAGAAAACGTTTAGAAAATATCTTTAGGATGTTTATGATTTAGAATGTAAAACTGACTTCTTAAAGACGTCTATCAGATGTTTGTACACATCAGATGCTTTCCAGATGAAGCGATCTTTAACAGACATCTTGCAGACGTATGTGTGCTATCTGAGTAACATTCAAAAGTCTAAAGTTCAGTATTTTTAAAAAGAAATTAATACTTATATTCAGCAAAGGTAAAATAACGACATTTATAATGTTACAAAATATTTATATTTTAAAGGGGTCATATGATGCGATTTAAATTTTTGCTTTCTCTTTGGAGTGTTACAAGCTGTTGGTGCATAAAGAAGATCTGTAAAGTTGCAAAGACTAAAGTCTCAAATCCAAAGAGATATTCTTTATAAAAGTTAAGAGTCAACCACGCCTACCTAAAACCACTCGTTCTAACACGCCCCCACATGTCTACATCACAATGTGGGAAGATTTGCATAACGCCGCCCAAATGTTCACGCAAAGAAAGAAGGCGTAACTTTTATTCTCGCTGTAGTATTGTTGACGCTGCAGCCATGTCGTAAAGACGCTGTGTGCTTCGTTGTGAAAGCGAAACTACTTTGTTTGGCCTTCCAAAAGAGGACGATATCCGCTTCGTCATGCCTGGAGCTGATCCGTGCTGGTTGCTGAGGAAATACATCAACTTTGCGCTGTGGATCGCCGGATCGGCTTTCTCAGTGGACGAAGCAGAGTCCACCCCGGAGTCGTCACATGTCCTTCCGGACGCTCCTTCGTCGATATTGCCGGCCGCGCCGTTCTCAAGCCCGCGTCTCTGCTCACGCTAGCCCCTGGCCTCTGCTCGCTGTAGGCTGCGGTGTGTGTGACGCTGTTTCGTTGTGAAAGTGAAACTAATTTGTTTGGCTTTCCAAAAATGGACACGACTAGAAATCAGTGGTTAAGTTGTATTTACAACACTGTTCCAGAAGAATTCAACCCAAATATTCAGATGTGTGCAGCACATTTTATAGAGGACTGTTTCCTGATCCTGGTAGAGTAGACTACAATGCCGGCTGTTCTGGCTCAAAGACTGTAAGTACGTTTTTTATATTTAGAGAGTTTTTACATTTTATATATTTAAAGCAAGTTTTTTTGGGGGCAGTGTAGAGTAGGGCTTGTTGTTTTTCATTTCTCCGATCACAAATGCAGACATGGTTTTATGTTAACGCGGCGCAATGCAACGCAACGTGTAAAAAGACAGTACAAGTCATTATAATCCATAATTATGTCCCCACTGGATGCAACGAATGCCTCGTTTATAATGGGTTTTCATGTTTTTGAATCATCGCTCTGGCCTGACAGGGCATCATCACAATATGGCAAGGGGCGTAACATTTCCGTCACACGCTTGAGGTATTCGGCCAATCACAACGCACTGGATAGCTGGCCAATCACAGCACACCTCGCTTTTTTAGACAGATGAGCTTTGCAAAAATCAACGCGTTTCAAAAAGGCGGGGCATAGAGGAGAAACAATAATGTACAGTATGTGGAAAATAATGTGTTTTTTTAACCTTAAACCACATAAACACATTTCATTACACCAAATACACAAAATAATGTTCTTTTTAGCAACATCATATGACCCCTTTAAATAAATGCTGTTCTTTTTTAACTTTTTGGTCATCAAAGAGACCTGAGAAAAATACTAAGCAGCAGAACTGTTTTCAACATTTCATTAAGAAATGTTTCTTGAGCAGCAAATCAGCACATTAAAATGATTACTGAAGGGTCATGAAGACCGGTGTAATGACTGCTGAAAATTCAGCTTTGCCTTCATAGGGATAAATTACATTTTAAAAATGTTAAATGATAAACGTTAAAGTTGTAATTCTGAAAAAAAAAAATCACAATATTACTGTTTTTATTGTACTTTGATCAAATAAATTTAGCCTTGATGAGCATGAGAGACTTCTTTCATTGAACATTGAAAATCTTACTGACCCCAAACGTTTGAATGGTGTACATATAGTGTAGTATATAGTATTCATTTAATTAAAACGAAGTCACATCAGTGATTTATATATCTTTAATTTATCAGCACTAACTGTATTTGGCTTTTGTTAATTATCAAAAAATACTTTTCATATTATTACTTATTAAATTCTGCAACTATATTTCTGTAACTGGATTCCTGCAGGCATAAAGGTACTTTTGGACAGGACTACTTACAAAAATTAGTTGAATTTATACATTTAATCTAATATTTGGTAATATTTGTTTTGATTTGGCCTTCCATGCCTACTCAGAGAATAGGTAAAACCTTGGTATGTAGGTCACTGTAATACTTTGATAATCTTTGAAGCACCATGAAAAAACCCACAGTGTATGAATATAGCACACAGCAGCACAATGTTATTGATGCCATTACTATACCATGGCATTACTGCCACTGTATTATTATTATTATTGATTTATTTTATGCTAAAAATGTACAGTTAACATCATGAAATTGTTTTGTTGAGGTTTTTGGCAGCTCAGGTTATTTGTGGACAGTCTGCCCTGTGTTTATCATACATCTTTGTTTTGAACACCAGCTCAGACAGACAATCCAGAGATTCTGTCAGGAGAAACTCGCTCCTTACGCTGATGAGATTGATAAGAAAAATGAGTTTCCCTGCATGAGGGTGAGTTCCTGTACATGACAAGTATCATTACAGAGTCTCTCTGTATTAATCCTGAGTAATTAATTCTGATCTTTTTTTTTAAACCAGGGGTTTTGGAAGGAGATGAGTGAGCTTGGACTGCTTGGAGTTACTGCTCCAGGTTGGACCATTTACAGGCTGTCTTTAAAAAATATTGTTTATGAAAAAATATTGAGCACAGTCTGATGGGATTCTCTTTGGAAAACATAAGGTTGTGCTGTTTTTATCCATGCGTGCAGTGGAGTACGGTGGAACAGGATTGGGCTATCTTGATCATGTGATTGTAATGGAGGAGATCTCCCGTCTGTCAGCAGCTATTGCTCTCAGCTATGGCGCGCACTCCAACTTGTGTGTAAATCAGATGGTTCGACATGCTAATCAGAAACAGAAAGAGAAGTACATGCCGAAGGTGTGAGTCAAAACATTTATTCATTTAGCAGAACAACTGCTGTCTATTACGTTTTCTATTAAACTAGCTTTCAAAAAACCGACCCCTGACATGATGCATTAGAGAAAATCCATTTTCTGCACTGTAAATGAAAACTAATTAAATGTAGTTAGGTTATTTATGGATTTTAGGGTTCAGTTGTTTTTTTCACAATTATGCAAATGTTTGTGCTTCAGTTGATGACAGGGGAGCATGTGGGTGCCTTGGCCATGAGTGAGCCCAACGCTGGCTCGGATGTGGTGTCCATGAAACTGACAGCAATAAAAGATGGTGACTAGCCTTCTGTTATCACTCTATGCTGCTCTGTTAGTAGTCGCCACTGTCTGCTGCTATAATAAGCACTTTTACATCAGTGCCATGGACATGTCATAGCTGGTTAGATATACATGCATGTTATTTGTTGACTGATTTGTTAGATATATTGTCCTTTGATATATACTACCGTTCAAAAGTTTGGGATCAGTACGATTTTATTTTTAAATAAATTAAGACTTTTGTTCAGAAATAATGCAATAAATTGATCAAAGTGACAGTAAAAACATTTATAATGTTACAAAAGATTTCATATAAATTCTGTTCTTTTTAACTTTTTATTCATCAAAAAATCCTGGGAAATATGTCTCCGTTTTCACAAAAATATTAAGCAGTGCATCTGTTTTGAACATTGATAGTAATAATAAAAGTTTCTTGAGCACAAAATCAGCATATTAGAGTGATTTCCGAAGGAAAATTCAGCTTTACATCACAGGAATAAATTACATTTTTAAAATATATTCAAATAGAAAACAGTTAAGTTGCAATAATATCTCACAGTTTTGCTGTTTTTACTGTATTTTTGAACGAGTAAATGCCGACTTGATTAACATGAGGCATCTTTCAAAAACATTAAAGGTCACATATTTTACACCTTTCTGGAGTTTAATTTTAAGTCTTGATGTCCTTAAGAATATATATTTGCGGTATAAGTACCAAAAACCATCTCAATATATTTTTACAGCTCCTCTCTCAGGAGCTCTGCAAAGAACAGGCTGATTTTGGCCTCTCTAATTAATATCCATGAGCCCCTCTTCTGATTGGCCTGTTGTTTTCTGAATGACACACGGCCAGGCCAACCACAGGTAACTAGGGTCATGTATGCTGTAGCCTGCTGTGGATTGGTGATACTCACAAGTAAGGTCAATAGAAACACCGGTAATGATGGTCACTGGCAGGGAAATGTTGTCCGGCCTTACATGTTTGAGCCGAACTCAGACCCCGAATCAGCGACTACAGGAGACAACCAACCACCTCCTCAAATGCGCTTACAACAGGATGTTTCAGAATGGTAATTCATGTTTTTTTTTTCAAGCACTGTTTTTTGGCGTTTGAGGTAATTTGTGAATTAGCATAGACTTATAGTCTAAATAAAACAATTTGCAACTGTTACTATTATTACACTTGTATACAAAACTTTGCATTATGCTTGTTATAGAGTGTGTGATGTCAGGTGCACTACCGCCGGTGGCAATAGACAACGTTTGACGCAGATGTAGTAATGATGTAGTTTCCTGACATCCAGACTGAACAGCGTTTTCTCGACATGTTTCTGTGTTGTTGTTGCTCAGCAATGGCATGGACGTGATGTTGTCTGGGGGTTTGGCAAAAGGAGAGTGGGACTGTGGGCAGTGCTCGAGGTGGTGACTGAAGGCGGTGACTGAGTAGTTCTGACGTCACCTTTTTATGGAAGTCACAACAGTTCGTGAAAAATCACAGCTACTTTATGCAGGCTGTGTGCATTTGACTGTGGATTGACTGTTTTGAAACTTATGTGGTAGTTACATAGCACCTAGACCTCAGTTATCATGAAAAAAGCCAGGAAATTTCAGTTTTGACAATATGGGACCTTTAAAAAAAAAAAATATCGCACAGACCCCAAACTTTTGAACGGTTGTGTTCGTAGTAACATACATGAATTTTTACTTCATGAATATTTAAGACATAAATGTTTTTATTCAGACTGTATCAATATTCAAATATTTCTGATAAGCCACTAATTTTGTTACGGATGATAACCGATGGATGATATTAAAATTTTACACTATTTTTGTCTAAATGAAACACTAAAAAGTAAAATCAGTCATTTAGACATCAAAGCATTATAATGCAAATGATGAAAATGGACATTCATTTTGGCATTTACTAAAGATTACATTTAACAGTGTTATTAAATTATTAATTAAAAAAATCAATATAATAAAGTTATTTATATATTGTGCATTGCTACTTATTAGATTACACATCTGTAATGTGTTGAGCCAGACCGATATATCGTTTAGGCGATATTATCGGCCGATATGAGCCTGTCGCAGATATATCGGTATCGGCGAATATGCCGCCGATATGAAATTTTTTTTTACAGAACATATAACGCAGATGAAATGCTCCTAAATTGTGTAATTACTTAGTTTGTCCAGCAGAGTGCGCTCCATTGTTTGCCACTGGTGGCTCAGGTCAGTGAAGAGATGAGCGGAGGAGCTCAAACTTCACCAGAGTCTGCTACATCAAATAAATTATCCGCCTGCCACCCACCACACCTATATTTAATCGTCACATTACAATGATTCTAATTCTTAGTTTTGCATGATGATATGATGAATGAATGGCTCATTTTTAACAGCAGATTCAGTGGCGTTAGTGCTGATCTGCGCGTCACGGCACGCTTCTACGGTGCATAAGGCTCCATGGCCACCGGATCTTATCGCGACCACTCAAGTCAATGCTTGTGTTTATACCGGCCATGCTTATCACATCGGTTACATCACATTTCTTAACTGGGTGTCTACACCAGACGCGAGCGGTGCGACAAAATACAATAAAACCCAATATAATCAGTAGTGCTGTCTACACTGGATGCGGCGCGACGCAGCACGACAAATCCCGATGCCTCGTTCGATTTATGACATACTGACACAAAGCACAAATGATTTTCAACGGTCGCTTTGTCACGTCCAGTGTAGACATGGTGTGTCAGCATAGTTTGCGATGCAGAAAACATGGACGGAATCGTGGAATCCATTCATAAAAATGGAATTTACTGTACAACACGGAATTTCATGGAATTTGGCTTATTATTGATTAAAAAATAAAAAACAGGTCAGTACACTTAAAGGGATAGTTCACCCAAAAATTTTAATTCTGTCATCATTTACTCACCCTCAAGTAGTTTCAAACCACGATATAGACCATTGTCTGTGAATATTAAACTGCAAAAAACTATTTTAAATACGAATCCTCATGTTCTGCATGTTCATTCGATTACCAGAAAATACACAACTATTGAATATTATTCATTATTATTATTTATTCATTTTAGATGTTTACATTTGGAAAAGGTGTGCTTCCTGCATAAACCTGCCCCTGTTGGTTTGGCAGTATAGCTTGCTTGCCCTACACAGTTACCTTGTTTATTTTCTTAAAGGGATAGTTCACTCAAAAATGAAAATTAGCCCATTATTTTCTCACCCTCAAGCCATCCTAGGCGTATATGACTTCCTTCTTTCAGATGAATCCAATGGGAGTTATATTAAAAGTTGTCTTTGATCTTTCAAGCTGTTTAATGGCAG
>NW_015505370.1:1567481-1586565 GCF_001515645.1 Sinocyclocheilus grahami
TCACATTACAATGATTCTAATTCTTAGTTTTGCATGATGATATGATGAATGGATGGCTCATTTTTAACGGCAGATTCAGTGGCATTAGAGCTGATCTGCGCATCACGGCAAGCTTCTGCGGCGCATATGGCCCCCGGAGCTGATCGCGGCCACTCAGTCAATGCTTGTGTTTATACCGGCCATGCTTATCACATCGGTTACATCACATTTCTTAACTGGGTGTCTACACCAGACGCGAGCGGTGCGACAAAATACAATAAAACCCAATATAATCAGTAGTGCTGTCTACACTGGATGCGGCGCGACGCAGCACGACAAATCCCGATGCCTCGTTCGATTTATGACATACTGACACAAAGCACAAATGATTTTCAACGGTCGCTTTGTCACGTCCAGTGTAGACATGGTGTGTCAGCATAGTTTGTCAGTACAGTCAGTAACGTAGCAGATTGAAAAGTTAGTATCTTTATGCAGTCCAATAGACGGCAGTGCGGTGGTGGCTTGAGTCTGTTGAATGGTGATTTAACGCTACGTTGCCACCTAGTTGGTGAGACTCAATGCTATAAAGTAAATAAACAATGTCCCCGTCTTTTACTCTCACAATGAGCTTATCATATTCGTTTGCTACATTAGTAGGGCCCTGTGATTTCTGCGATGCAGAAAACATGGACGGAATCGTGGAATCCATTCATAAAAATGGAATTTACTGTACAACACGGAATTTCATGGAATTTGGCTTATTATTGATTAAAAAATAAAAAACAGGTCAGTACACTTAAAGGGATAGTTCACCCAAAAATTTTAATTCTGTCATCATTTACTCACCCTCAAGTAGTTTCAAACCTGTATGAATGTCTTTGTTCTGCAGAACACAAAGGAAGATATTTTGAAGAATGTGGGAAACAGAGCAGTTCTGGGGCACCATTGACTTCCATAGTATTTTTTTTCTCCTACTATGGAAGTCAATGGTGCCCCAAAACAGCCTGGTTACAAACTTTCTTCAAAATATCTCCCTTTCTGTTCGGCAGAACAAAGAAATTTATACGGGTTTGGAACTACTTGAGGGTGAGTAAATGATGACAGAATTTTCATTTTTGGGTGAACTATCCCTTTAAATAAAATCACGATATAGACCATTGTCTGTGAATATTAAACTGCAAAAAACTATTTTAAATACGAATCCTCATGTTCTGCATGTTCATTCGATTACCAGAAAATACACAACTATTGAATATTATTCATTATTATTATTTATTCATTTTAGATGTTTACATTTGGAAAAGGTGTGCTTCCTGCATAAACCTGCCCCTGTTGGTTTGGCAGTATAGCTTGCTTGCCCTACACAGTTACCTTGTTTATTTTCTTAATTCAAGTTATATATATTTTGTTCTATTTGTGTTTTTTAAGTCATTTATAATAAGTGAAGTTTACTGTTAAGTGCACTGATGTCAGACTCATTTTGAATAATAAAGTTTATTGTTAAATTGTTAAATACCCTGCTTCCATTACATAGGCCTATTTGTCACATAGTGACTCACACGTGTTTGATCACCACATTTGAGTTATCATTGCAAAAAATGTGTTTATATATATTCTGTTTATATATATTCTGTTTATGTATATACTGTATTCTATATACAGTATACCAGTCAAAAGTTTGGGCACACGAATGGGAAGTGTGTCCAAACTTTTGAATATACTGTACTGTGATATAGCCTACACAAAGAATATCGGCTGATATATCGGATATGAGCTTTTCAAATAAATTTATCACTAGCAAATCATTTACTATAATGTAATGACATATTAGTGATTTATATTGTTTGAAAAACATTTAATTAGAATACATAAATACATTTGAATGGTTGTCTAAATAAAAGATGCATGGTGTAGTTAAGGCATCTACTGTACCATCAAGGGCTAAATGAGTATTGCTAACCAGACAAGCCCAGACAACACATGTTTGGCGGTCTTATTCTTTTCCCTTTTATCTGTCATCTACAAGGGGATCATTACGTGTTGAACGGTAATAAGTTCTGGATTACTAACGGACCAGACGCAGATATTCTGATTGTGTATGCTAAAACAGACCCAGAGGCAGCAGCCCGTGGCATCACTGCTTTTATCGTAGAGAAGGTTCGAAATGCTGAACCACGTCCTACTGAAAGATTGATTACCGTTTACAGTTCAGTCTGAAATCATATTACACCTAGCGTTGAGATTCTGATTGAATGTTTCATTTTTAATCTGTTGACCAGGAAGGCAGCAGCTTCAATAGATAAGCATGTCATAATCATTGTGCTTGTGTTCTTGAAGGGCATGCCAGGATTTAGCACGGCGCAGAAGCTGGATAAACTGGGAATGAGAGGATCTAACACCTGTGAACTCATCTTTGAAGACTGCAAAATCCCTGGTGTGTGAAGTCTATTATGCATATTTTTTTATGTCTGAATATGCTGGAGGTCCAAACAACATTTGAAAATGTTCTGTTGTGGTTTCAGAGGAAAACATATTGGTTCTGTTAAATAAAGGAGTATATGTTATGATGAGTGGGCTGGACCTAGAGAGACTCGTCCTGGCTTCTGGACCTGTGGGGTAATTGTTGCTCTGTTTATTTTCAGTAGCATGCTTAGAATTGTAAATTGTCTAATAGTTATTTTTGACCATTTTCTGCATTCCCTCAGCATCATGCAAGCTGTGCTTGACCATGCAATTCCTTACCTACATGTTCGTGAAGCCTTTGGACAGAAAATCTGACACTTCCAGGTATGCTTTTCACTCTGAAATATTTGAGGATTTGTTTGTTCAACATGTTTAATGTTTGTCTGTTAATAGATGAAATTACTGTTTGCCAACAAACACTCGGCCATGGTATTTCCGGGTTCATCTATTTTTAATAATACTTTTAATATGAGGTGTTTCCCTGGCTTTAGAAGTGTCGCACTATATGTGCGCTCAACAACCTGTTACGTGTCCAACAAATAAAAATGCTGAATAAATTCAAACTGCTTTTAAATGGAAACTTTTTTCAACATAAACCATAGGTATCGCTTTATAATAACTTTCTTTAACAGTAATAAACATTATAGAATTTAATTAAACATATAATTAGAACCATATTACTATACTTCAGAAGTGTGGAGTCTTTTGAAATAAATTATTACTTTTATTTGTCAAGAATCGATCAAAAGTGACAGTAAAGACTTTTCCATTCTTACAAAGTATTTCCAATTCAAATAAATGCTGTTCTTTGGAACTTTCTATTCATAAAAGAATCCTGAAAAAATGTGCTGCTTAATATTTTTATGGAAACTAATACAACCGTTTTAATCTGTGATCTTAAAAAGTAATATTGCTTGAGCATTAAATCAGCATATTAGAATGATTTCTGAAGGGTCATGTGACACTGAAGACTGGCGTAATGGCTGCTGAAAATTCAGCTTTGCAAACACAGGAATAAATTACATTTTAATATATATTAAAATAGAAAAGTAGTTTTTTTTATTGCAATACTATTTCACAATATTACTGTGGTTTTGATTAAATAGATAAGAGACTTTTCAAAAATTTGAAATGGTAGTTTATACACAATTTAATTTTATTTATGTAAAGTTATTTGTTCCCTTGGCAATAAAATTAATCAAAATAATTTTTCCCCATTGACTAGCTAATGCAAGAGAAAATGTACACACGGCTTAGTTCATGTCGACAGTATTTATACAACGTTGCCCGTGCTTGTGACAAAGGCGATTTCAGTGCTAAGGTAAGAGCTATATACCCAGTTTATGTTATTTGACTGCTTTGTTTTATAATGTTACATATCGGCTTGGAAATGATGCATACAGTGCTTGCAGAGTGTGTAGTAGCAGTACTGATTTGTGATGTTATTGTAGGACTGTGCTGGGGTAATCCTTTATTGTGCTGAGAACGCGACTCAAGTTGCCTTGGATGGAATTCAATGCCTGGGTGATTGCCTAATTGTTAGCACAGCAAAAGCTACAAGAAATAGCTCCCGATGTACCTTAGGCAGAGATCAGGGCCAAACCTTCTGTCTTTATTCATTCTTACCACAGCATGGAGTTACTGGGTGTATAAACGGCAAACAAGTCAAACTTGTACCTGTTGCCATAGATGCTTTGTGTTTTGAACATACATGCAAATTTGATTTGCCTGAGATAATTGAGCTTTCATGTGTTGATTGATGAGCTTAAAAATTGAACAATTCACGATTGTGTCAAATCGTCAGCAAATTAAGTCCTGCTAATTCAATAAGCCCAGGTTTTATGACTCAAGCTCTAGTTGACTCACATTTGTGTCTGTTCACAGGTGGAAACGGTTACATTAATGACTACCCAATGGGCCGCTTCTTAAGAGATGCTAAACTTTATGAGATAGGAGCTGGAACCAGTGAGGTCAGAAGGATGATCATTGGCAGAGCCTTCAATGACATGTTCAAATAAGAACAGCACTTATCGAATGAGAATATGATTCTGCACAGACTGTGTCGCTGTGGCCAGATATTTCATTTCACCTGGCATCCTAATTTTAACACCTTTATTAATGTGAAGTGTTATTGCTAATCAGTTACAAGAACATTAATGCAAAACTACATGTCATGGTGTTTTCTTTGGATGTCAAAAGCTGTTTAAATGATGTTCTGTAATAATACATACATGGTGAAGTGGTCTCACGTACAAGAATTAATGAAATAGTAATAGATGCACAAACCTTAAGTCATTTTAAAAGGACAGATTATGAATTTTTCTTATGTAGTTGAACAGTTAAGTTCAAATTTGCTGAAGAAAAAATGCTTATGATGATGGAAACAGCCAGAACAATTAATTTGTCCCAGGTGCCTTTTTCATGTGACATGAGTGTTTCTGTAGCATACATGTACAGCACTTGCAGTTGTCTTGTCGTTGCTTTTTTTCTCAGAAAATGGTCACTCCGTGTAAGCTATTCTGCATATCACCTCATAATCATCATTATTTGGGGCTCTTTTTCAAGGGTTTCTTTATAGAGGATATTTATTGAATTGTGTGTAATTCAGACATTCTTTTCCTCTTTCATTTCTTTGTATTTTAAGATTGTGTAATCTTAAGATTAAAAAGAAGTAGCAGTTTTTTTTAAGTAAGCTGTTGTATTGACCTATCATACCTTTGTTTTTTTTTTAGAAACCTGCCTTACTGAATGATCACTTCATTGAAGAAAATGATTGTTTAGAATATATAGTTCAGTCATGAAACTCTAGATGGCGCATTCTGATGGGGTGTTAACGTAACTGATGATATTCAGAGAGTTAAACGACTTGGCACAAGCTGATTGGTTCATGCTGCATATGCAGCCAATGAGCTTACTGCCTTGTATTTATATGGCTGGCTAGCATTCACTTGAGATTCCTGCAGCGCGCTTTCAGAGTTCTCTGAAACCCTACACCTTCCCCAGCTCCACCTGTATAGATCTGCTACTGGTTATTTTATATGCTATTTGTGCAGCAGCAGCATGTCTTAAATACTCACGGCACCGTATCGCCATATAAGTTCCTGTACTTGCTTGCAGCGGCAGCAATAATATACAACTACAGCAATAACCAACAGCGGCAGCAATTCAGCAGCAGCGTAACAGATCTGTTCCGCCAAGACCAAAGGCATTAACATTGTCATATCCATCACCATGCTAAAATGTTCAGAGAGTTGTCATGATTGAAATAAATGTTATCTTCCTTTCATCTATTTGTACTGAATTCTGTTGTCTGAAAGTTGTGCTTTCAGATTTGATTTATTTTCAGAAATGTCTTAAATTAGCAGTGTTATTTTAGTATTATGTGTATATTACAGTATATTAGCAATATTTTAGCTTTTATTTTCATATTAATATTGTTTAAAAATATTTCTCTTTTAATTCATTTTTAATTTCAATTTTAGTGTTTGTAATTTCAGTAGCTCTTTATTTCAATTAGTTGCACAAAGCAACAGTTCCAGTTTTCATTCATGTTTTAAGTTTTTCATCTTATATTTTATTTCAGCTTAATTGAATTTTTAACAGTTTTAGTTAACAATAACAACACTAAAGCCTATTGTTTTGTGAAATAAGATGACTCAGCTGTTCACTATTTCTATTATCAGTACATTTCTTTAATACTTAAAATTGAAAATCTAAATCAAATGTATAAAATCAAAATATATTTATAATTCCATATTATCTATTCCCAGTTTTAGGATAGGCCTATACTTCATTCGTAATATTAATATAATTAATTGTGACCGATAAAACTATAATTGATTAGTTGTGAGTTAAAAGACCTTGTAAAAAATAAACCTTTATAGACACTGTTCATTGAATATGCATAGATATTTTGTGACAACAAATAAACAAGTGAGTTTATTTCTGTATCCAAGTTCAGTTTCAAAACGATATCAATACTGGAATTGTTTGAAGGGATTGCTGAATTCACAAAATATTATTTTATTAATTCAATAAGAACTAGGCACAAGCACACTGTTAGAGAAAAGACAATGTGGTTTATGACAGTGTATTCTGATACTTTCCGCTTGTCAAATGTATGTCCATAAACTGTAGTCAGTCAATGTGATGAGCTACACCTGTGTGATATTGAGGGGGACTGACTTCATAAATAAACTAAAGTCTGAGCTTAGAAAAGCTCTAGCATCATTCACTTGCTGATTTCACATGTTAGATATATAAGCTCAAGTAAGATTCATAAGATCAAGTGTCTAAATGTTTTTTTGGAGCCACTGTTTTAATAATGGGTTTTCATGTTCCACATGTGCCCATAGCCCTTTAAGAAACTCCATGTTGTTCCAGCCATGCGTTACGTCAGCACACTGGCCGTGTTACAAAACCTAGTGAGTTGCCTATATAGACAGCATAACGGACATCATAGACGTGTTCCTAACCCGCATTTTTGAGCATTACAGGTACGTGCAGCATGTTTTACAGAATCAAAGACGCGTTGTGCGTCAGTTCAGTTGACTATGATACCTAAACATGCAGTCTATGTAGGCAGCGTTTAAGGTTTTGTGACAACGCCATTGACAGCGGATGGTGGTGTTACGTAAACTTCATGGCAAAAGTGTTTGTGTCTGCTCTATTCCAGGTGTTCTCCTCAGGATGACAGTACAATGAGCTGCTCTTCCCATGTATCCAACAGAGAAACGACACCGGACTAGCAGTGTGTTACCAATAAACTCTGTCATTTAAATCCACGACACCACTCAAGGTAAGAGAATCTGTGCGTTTAAAAATAATGAAGTTTTAGGCTAAAGTCGATATTTTTAGCGTGCTGTCCTCCAACATTAAGTTTCATTTAAGCCCGGCACACTGAAGTAATTAAGAGGGCTTTTAGACAAGAAGTCCAATTAATCGTTTAGTTTCGTTATTCATAATGACAGGGTTGTTGTCTATACATCACATTCCTACGCGACGCGTCAAAACTGGAGCGCTCCCATTATAATCAACGAATTCGTCCGAAGGTTTTTGCGCTCGCTGTAGATTATAAAGAGAGCGTTCGAGTTTGTCGCGTCGCGTTGCTCGCAGTGCAGGCGATGAGTTGTTTGTCTAAGCTTTTGTTTGTTAGTAACGCATTTTCGGGTTGCAGTCTTTACTCTTGATTGTTCTCTTGCAAAAACACTGGAACATGTTTGCTTCTCTTCACCTTGTCGGACTTTTGTTCGAATAGTTACAAAAGGGCCAGGTTTCAAACAAGTGAATTTTGGAAAATGATGATGCTGATTGATAATTTTCCTTTGCTTTTTGTATACTGGATCAAAGACGAAAAGGGGGGTTCAAGCATAAAAAGTGTAATACAGCTTTAAATGGTTTTCCCCCATGTATACTGTTTCATTTTATGGGTTTTTTTTCTGAGCAAAAAAATAATGACTATCAGACATTTTTAACCATAATTTACAGAAGACACCCACTAAAATGTCATTCAGTGTAACAATAATTATACCATACATTGTTAGCCATATTTTAAACAAGAATCATTTAACGACAAATTAAAAGATTATATTTAAGGATGCAGTGCAGCCCTCAAATACCTTTTTAAATCTTTATACTTTGCCTTCAAACCACTAGGTTTTACCCATTTGTCAGCAAGAAGTTTTTGTAAGGAAGTGAAAGTAATTTAAAATATAAAAATATTTAGTATGATCACATTCTTTTATCTATATCATTAAATACTGGTCAGAATAAGTATATTGTTTTTGCCATTTCACTGAATGACGTGTTTTTGTAATTTAGGATTGCCACACCATGGAAAGATGAAATGATCAAATATTTAAGAGCAATAAAGTCACTTTTCTTGCAGCACCATGTCTTCCAGGTGCCATCTGATTATGTCACAGACTGTTTTTTAATATGATTTCAGAATGGCTTCTTGTTCCTGTTACACTGAATGATCTCTGATAAACTGCATTTTCAGGACAAAAGTCCCTTGGTTATTTAAATACTTTAAAAAAAGCAATAAGACATAATCCTTTTAACCTCTTAAGACCCGAGAAACAAAAAAAAAAAAGAGCTTTTCCTGCACACATTCCTTTTTGTCAACTCTATCAGTCATAAATGTTTCAGACACATCTAGAACATCACCAAACTTTCTAGTCCGAGCACGCGTTACCGCGCAGGCAGAAAAGACAGACGGAAATTGTTGACCCACATCAATCTGTTCACACAACCCAGTCACATCTGGCGTGTCCACTACAATAGGCCGAGGAAACACCTTACCACCAGCTATATCGTTACCCAAAATCAGATCAACTCCCTCAACAGGAAGCTGAGATCGTACTCCTAACTTCGTGAACCCTGTAAACAAATCAGACTGGAGATAAACTGAATGCAAAAGGCACTAACACAACCAAGCTCAATGCCACGGATTAACACACTCGCTCCGCAGTATGACTGTTCAGAAAATTCTAGTGCACTTTCCAAGATGAACGACTGAACCGAACCCGTATCTCGCAAGATTGTAATCGGCTTCAAATCTCCCTGCTCCTCTGAAAGAGATACAGAACCATTCGTAATAAATGGGCAGTATAACTCAGTATGTGAACTAGAAAACTGAGATGGCATGGAAGCAGTATGGACCAAAGCAACTCCTTTTGGTTTTTCAGGAGGCTTACCCTGATTCCAACGCTTACGGTCTACAATTAAATGTCCTGGCTCACGGAAAAAAAAAAACACCGTCTTTCTCCTTCACGAGACACATTTGTGTTACGAAACACATTCGACATGGCTCCTCTACTCCCTCGTGTTCCCTTACCCTTATTAAAAACTCTCGAGCTGTTTCTCACAGAAAATTCAACAGATTAACCCTTTTTCTCTCTACACACAGACGGAGTAAAAACAGTTTTGTGCGTGAGCACAAATTCATCTGCCAAAACAGCGGCTTTCGGCACGGACAATACCTTTTGCTCATTTAGATATACAACAATATCCTCCGAAACAACTTAAAATCCTCCAACAATAAAAGTTCTTAACTGCTCAAACGTGGTAACTCTGCTTGCTGTACACCATTTATCAAACAACAGTTTTCTCACGAACAAACTCACTAAAGGATTCACTGGCTATTTTCTGATGGTTTCGGAATCTCTGACGATAAGCTTCAGGTACTAATTCGTACGCTCGCAACACCGCAGCCTTAATATCATAGTCGAGACTTTGCTCGATAGGTAAAGCTGTACACTTCCTGAGCTTTACCCACTAACTTACACTGCAGAAGCAACGACCACAACTCTTTCGGCCAATGCAAGGTAGCTGCAATACGCTCAAAAGCGACGAAGAAAGAATCTACCTCAGTCTCTCTAAAATGAGGTGCAAGTGTGACATATTTACTCACATCAAGACTGGTTACAGACTCACCAACAGACAAAGTAGCAGCGTGTGGCGGACTTTGCTCCGATACAGCTGAAACTGACGTATTCACTGGCGAACGAGGAGATGGAGGTCTAGACCTAGGCATAGGCACAGGTGCATTAAATTGCTCTTTGGCTTGTAATTCCAGCCTACGTAATTTAAACTTACTATCAGCCTGCAACTCCAAAGTTCGAAAATTAAGCAGCTGCACATCATAATCCTGTTTCTTTAACTGCAGATCCAACTCCTTCAACTTAATCGCTAACATAGGATCAAAACGAGGATGACTAGGATCAATGTTAGGAAAAGAAAACGTTTCCTCACCTACCTCAGCTTCAACACTCTTCCGTGGTAACCCTTCCACAGATTCATCCGGCAAAATTCCAGCCTCTACCAACTTGTTATACAACTTCTCTTTAACTACCTGTTTTGGCCCCTCCCTAGGAACAGAAAAATTAAATAAATCCACAATCTGCAACAAATCAGCCTTACGACACTTGTTAAAGACCTCCGTAGTAGGAGATAACGTAAACGACGTTAAATCAAATTCCATATTTGACCGTAAATTCATCCCGCACCAAAAGACAATTACCAGGCAAACAAACGCATGGTTAATTCCGCCAAATACCTTCATTGATACGTACTGAACGAATCCGCAACATATGGTACCTTCATTAACAAGCCATAAACAAATCTCCAAGTCATCTTACCCTTCACTGATACGCCCAAATAAACCTCCACAATGTATTACCTGCTCCAAACGAGTCCCTAGTTTATGTTATCCGCAACAAACGAACGCCCTATTTAGACCATCCGTGACGAACAACCGGCCGAACGAGCCCCCAATTTATGTTACGACCCTGGTCTAGGTCAGGACCGCAACATAAACGACACAACAATGAATGGCTGTTTAAGTACTCATTTTAATTCGATCCGGGGGAATTTATAGTACAGGTCTCATCTCTGGTCCACTCACCAGCAGTCTCTCATTAAGCCTTGAACCAATCCTGGTAGAGAGGAAACAACAGGAACACATCCACAACATACAATACGTCTTAGATGTAACATAATAATATTTCATAGAATATAGAAATATAATTTCTTTCCCTGTTCATTTGTTATGTCTCCCAAAATGCTAATAAACATGCTTTTAGTCCCGGTGTCCTCATATGAGGACATGTATGAAATCAACGTCCTGTTTCGTAACAAAGTCATATTTTGATTTGAAACCCCATAACATTTTCCTGAGATGTTGATTTATGACAGACAGTTTAAAAATTAGACAGATTTAAATTATAATTACAAAATATTATCATATTTCCATAAGAGTGTCACTAAATTAATTTCAGACATTTTTGAAGACCAAGGAGAGGGAGTGGTCATAGTGAAACATCCAAACATTTAGTATCTCTGAAAAGCCCTGAATGTGCAATTTTACACTTTAGAACATTATTTCCCCCATATTTTGACATGTTATTTTCACAAAAGTCATTTGAAATATGAAAGTAGACACTTTACTTGCAATCAACATGTTTATGCATTCAAAATGACTTTTGTAAATTGAATTTGATGCGAACACCAAAATGGTGATATCTCGTCTTTGAACCATGCTGCATTTTATTGGATCTTAAAAAGCTTTAGTTTTGTTAACTGAGGCTATTTTTTATTGAATGTCACCCAACGAAAGTGTTTTGACCTTTTTTTTTAAAGAAAATACCAGAATGTTAAAAAAATATATATATACACACACACAGTGGTGTGAAAAGGTTTTGCCCCCTTCCTGTTTTTTTTTTTTTTGCATATTTGTCACACTTAAAAGATTCAGATCATCAAACTAATTTTAATATTACACAAAGATAATGCAAGTAAATGCAAAATGCAGTTTTTAAATGATGATTTCTTTTATTAAGGGAAAAAAGAGGTCCAAACCTGCCTGGCCCTACGTGAAAAAGTAATTGCCCCCTAAATCTAATAACTGGTTGTGCCACGCTTTGCAGCAACAACTGCAATCAAGTGTTTGCGATAACTGACAATGAGTCTTTCACATCGCTGTGAAGTTATATATTATTAAGTTATATATATAATAAGTTACAGAATTTTCTAACAATTTAAACTTACTTTTGTTCTTGTGAAATATATACTTGAAATACATTTGTATCATCGTGATTATGAAAATTTAATGTTGATGTTAGACATGAGGAAGAGCATATTAAATGTTTTGACTCATGTATTTAGGTCAAATGTATATATTTTTTAGTGTACTACAAGATGATGGTGCACTTATATTTGCCTTAATAAGCTATATTTATGTTTTATGACATTGCTGGATGACCGTGTTCACATATTACTGTGCTGTGAGATGTGACGATACTAGTTAAAACTTCTGTGTCTGTCGAAAAAGAGTGATATTGCTGTTCATTTACCTGACTAGAGATGACATTATAGTTGTCTGTCTTTCAAGTACTATCTACAGTTGTTTTAATCAAGAGAGCAAAGGTCATTTTAAGACTTTGGTTTTGTTCATTTATTCACTTTTCGCCGAAAGTTTTTAAAATTACACATCAGTTGTTGTTACCTTTTTCAGTTAGGTCCATAACACCCATAATGTAGATATGTCATAATTTAAAAATACTTATTTCAGTGTAACACCCATAATGTAGATATGTCATAATTTAAAAATACTTATTTCAGTGTATGTATTCTATGTTGTCACTAATAGTTGAGTCATTCTCATGTGATGAAGCAGGCTTTTTTTCTGACATTAGAATATATATATATATATATATATATATATATATATAAACACTTAAAAGTCATGACAAACAAGCTGATATGAAACTGTATTTTAGGCCACATGACTGAAACTGATAGGTAAGCTTTTTTTGTTTATAATATTTCTCATGTTTTCTGAATTTTCAGTTAGTACATTGGTGGGTTTGATCAGCTACTGGCTTGCCAGTTTTATGGCTATTATTATGCAGAACCTCTTTTCATACTGTTGCCATGTTGAGGAGCTAGCGTATGTTCTGTTGTCCCATTTTCTGATCCAATTACAGGATTTCTGAATGATGTTGGATTATGTAGTCTGATGTTCAATGCGGTTTAATTCACATTCCTTTTGGCTGCCTTTTTAAGTGCCTGAATTCTAAAATAATGACTATATGTTCATGTTGAATTGTTTTGTTTTTACATTTCATTTGTTTTGTTTGATCTAAATGGCTTCATAAAAGTAAATGTGGTCTTGAAAGTTGAAAATCTACACTTACAAGGCAATGTTCTCCAAAACATTTCCTACTAACCATCCAAAACAGTCAGCTAAAGGTGAAATGTTTTGACAAAACCGACAAGGTAAAATATAACCTAGAGTCTAAATGCTACAATCAAGAGAGGATATGAATAGCGCACAGGTCTGCTGAATATAAAGTGACAGTAATTATGGTATTACGTAGATGGAAAGCTTGAAGCTGAAGGAAAAGAAACAAGCAGTATAAATAAAAATTATAAAGGGTTTTATTCCCTGTTTAGGGCTTCAGGGTCCATTATATGTATTGTGGTCCTCAAGAGTATTACCTTCCTTGTAAATATTTTGATTGGTAAATAGGAAGCAATGTTTCTAAACCTATCTAAATGTATGCATCCAATATTGACAGAAATTGATAGATACATATACAGTATATATCAAAATTAAATATCAAACAGTTTTCAGATATAGAAAGTTTTCTTTTGCGCTCATCCTATTTTCTTTGTCAAATGCGCTTAGTACAGCTCAGTCTCTCACTGAATCAATTCAGCTCATATTTAACATGAATTATCACCTCTTGGGAAAAAGAAATCCATCAAACATGTATGCACGATTAGGATTTTTCACTGAGCAGATCATCAGTGATATCCCATTACAGACAGCAGCTTATGTGCAGCAAATTGACTTTTAGATTAATGGTCCATAACCCCTTTTACCAAATTTGTACAACATGGAGTATAACAGGGCCGCCTCGTCTCCACTCGTTGCACATCAAATCTGAAAATTTGACACGGAGAATTGGATTTAAAAAGACAAAGTTGTAATGATTACACAACGGCTTCACTGTATTGATATGCATTGCAAGTGGAGATACAGGGTATGCACTGGTTCATATTTAGAGCATTGATTCTTTTGCTGATACAAACAAGATATAAAATAATAGCTTCTATTGATTTAATAAATTCGCTTTGCTGCTGATCTGCCAGAGCTAATATAAATGTCTTCCAGCGGAACTAAGGGACAAAGACACTTACAGAATTTGAACCAAGCAAAGCAAAAATTAGGGATATTAGGGATATATGTATATTGGCATCAGTAACTTGCTGATATTAGAGATTTTTAAAATTATGTTGTATATTGTATATTGGCCATGCTCATTTCCCCTATTTTTACATTAAGATTATCCTGGGTAAATCTCAAAATAAATATTAATTTGTCATACTGTGCATTAAAATATTGTGATGAAATTCACTTTAATGTATTTAAAACGGCTATAGAACTTTAATATATTTTTAATATCACCTACCCGAAATGTATGTTGTATTGCACACTTTGACCATGAAATCTCGGACTTGTTTATAGTCTTCCCATCCTTTCCCATTTAAAAAGTTTACTTTTGCACTGAAAAAAAATATATAATCTGACCAGATAAACAAGCTTTTCATGCTCTGTTTTAAATATTTAAAACGTCTCCTTCCTCGTGCATCTTTAAGGATTCATTTCCAAACAGTGCTTTGAATTATTACAAATGTCAGCTGACTAATCAGCGATGACTAATTGTTGTTTTCCCTTGACGGCAATGTACTGAAAGCTGTTCTTGGAAGCCTATAGAGTTGCAGTATCTCACTGGTGACACTATGAAACAAATGTGTCATTTTTATTAAGATAATTTAGGGTGAGATTAGGGTTATTTGAGTTACAGACTCACATGTCCCTTCTTTTTATCTCAGCAATCCCCAAAGGCAAGACATTCTTCAGTCTGCATTAAAAGTACTTTTATTACAGGATTTCTATTTGAATGAAGACGCTGTGGAATGTTCTTCACTACCCTGAGATTTCCAGCTCGCACATATACTTGATGGGGAAGAGTCGTTTCATGTGGCTAATCTTAAACCCATCAGACACTACGGTCCCGTGCCAGAGTCACAGCTGTGAAATTTACTGGTGTGTTCGGGGAGAGGACGGGGGGTAAGTGTGGCCACCGAAACCAGATTCAGCTGTTTGTGGCTTTGCAGCTGTAGTCGACGTGAATGGGGTTGAAGCTCTCCTGGTCTATTATTGCTGCTAAAGTGTTTATGCTAAAAGGACGATAAAGCCTTTTCATGAGGCACTCTAAAATCTTCCAAGCCAGACCTCAGGCTTCCCCTGAAGCTTGTGGAGCACATGGTCTTCAGAATCACAGATGGCAACGCCCAGCGTGTGAGAACACAAGATTGAGCCTCCGTTGTTTGTGCTGGTTGTTACTACACAGCTGGAAACCCAGTCAAACTATTGTTGATTTTTTTCTCTCAGAATGCTGAAAGCATCTAAAGGAGTCTATTCTTTCACTGAAATCTTAACAAGATTTGTCATATGACTGTATTCTGAGAAAAAAAACATCCCTTGCGCTTTCCTTGGCACTTTGCCCTGTGTCTTTCATGCCTTTTGAAGACTCTTTAACAGCTAACAAGAGTTTGACTTCCTGTGTTCTGTCAGTTCAGTGGCAACATACTGTCATCTGAGGGTCTGAACTAACACCAGCAAACAAATTAGCTTGCTGTTTACATCCAAAATCTCTTCACTCTTTCTTTAGATGTTTTGAAAGATCTTCAACACTCTTTTCAGTGTATGGCTGAATAACCATTTATGTTCAACTTGACCGCAACTTTAAATCAAACTAATCAAATTAATTGTGGAAATTTTTCCTAAAAAGAATAGTCCACCCAAAAATGAACATTGTCATCATTGACTTCCCCTAGTGTCATTTCAAATCTGTATGACTTTCTTTCTTTTGCGGAACACAAAAGAAGATATTTTGAAGAATGTTGTTAACCAAACAGTTTTGTTTCTCTTTCAAAAAATCGCTCTGTATCTCACTATGGGAAACACCTCAGGCATGATAGCACCAATCACACCACGTCTGTCCGCAGGGCAGACAAATCACAGCTCATGACCAGGAACCCACACCCTTCCTATATATACTGCTGTGATGCCTGAAACAGCATTCCTGATCTCTTCCCCGTGAAGACTTTCTTTCAGCACCTAGGTTGCCCTGATCCAGTTCACAGACATACCGTTAAGGTTGACGTTGCAAAACGCGGTGCAGTTGCAATCGGTTTGATTGTTTGCTTGTTACTGAGTTTCTCTACATCGCTTTCAATAGAGCAGTCTCCAATAGCTAATGCGTCAAGGCGAGCTACAAGTCTGACTTGTCCACCATATCGGTGTCTAAGATTGCAGTGGAGAGAAGGAAAGATGCCCCTTCCCGCTCTTGTCCGGCAGCTTGTGGATTCATGATCTCCGGTAGAGATCCCCATCCGATGTGTATCACTTGCATGGGTGTTAAGCATGCTCAGGCTGCATTGGTGGATGCAGAAAGTTGTGCACACTGTCGGGTCATGCAGGCAAGGATCTTGGAATGAAGGCTTCGGGTGGCCACTTCCTCTAAAGATGATCGTGTCACTCGGCTATCCCTCTGGCTAAAGGGGCTCAACCCTCTCCTCCGTGGGATCTTTCTTTTATGGGGGGATATTATGAATTCTAAGTCCTCCAAGCTTAGACAGTTTTTTTTCGACCAACAGCTGCTAGAGGAAGGCGGGCGGGGGGTGGGAGGGTGATGAGGAGGGCGATATGTTAGCTCACCTCCTCAGAGATAAGCCAGATGAGGAGGATGACGCTATCCTGTCTGTGGCCCAAGCGTCCAGGCCTGTGAGCACACAGACTGGTGATCTGCCGTCAAATGTGATGGATTGTGACTTAGTGGAGGCTTGTAAATGTGCAACAGCTAAGCTTAACATCGCTTGGCCAATAATTCCGGGGGACCCGGGATTTAAACGGGATATTTACGACAGTAAAAGGCCTTCCCCTGGCGAAACAACTGCTTCCTGCTTTACCGGCGTGCAGTGACAGAGATGAAGTGATCGTGGGATAAGCCCTTCTCTCATAGAGTGTGTGTCAAGGGCTACTCTTTACTGGATGTGAACGAGATGGAGAAGATCGGGCTTTCTAACCCTCCCTAACAGCCAGTGGCTCACCACCTGCACCCGAACAGGCGGACCACTCTCTCATCTGCCAGCCAGTGGCAGAGCCAGGATGTTTTCACATGGGTGGCCAGGGAGGGGCCAGCAACCAGTCTGGGGTGGCACAGAAATATTCATTATTTCAATATAAAAATGTTTCACTGTAAAGTACTGGACTGTTTTAGTACCTAAAACACAACTGAATACAATGAATTTCTACTTAATTGTAGTTGAGATATTTGTGAATTAGGTCAAGTAATACTAAGTGAATATGACAATTTTTGTCCAGGTATTTTAATAAAGGGGCTCACTGTTCACGATGTTCGCACTGTTCGCGATGGCGCTGACGCTGATGGCTGCCTCCGTGGCGTGCTCCGCAGTTGTTTTTAGGTTTTTGTTAGTTTGTCCTGTCTTTAGTTATATCCCTGCAATCAGTTTCACAAGAGACAAACTGCTGGACATTCGGAAGTGCACACCACCCGATATTTCACTGGTTTTCGACTATTCTGATGTTTTGCTGGACATTGTAGTCGGGGGAGCTGCGGCGCTGATCAAGCGCTTCAGGACGCGCAGATGGGGGAAGCGAGCCGGCGCCCTCGTCAAGCTCAGGCAGCGCGGATTCAGAACGCCGTTGCCTAGCATCCATCTGGCGAACCTTCGCTCTCTACTCAACAAAACGGACAAACTCCTTCTGCTCTCCCGGATAAATAAGGATTTTTCAAACTCTGCTGCTCTGTGTTTCACGAAAACTTGGCTGAAAGACGCCATTCCGGACAGTGCATTGAATCTTCCAGGCTTTCAGCTGTTCAGAGCGGATCGCGACGCAGAATCAATGGGGAAATCACGCGGCGGCGGGACATGCTTTTACATCAATGAGAGGTGGTGTACAGATGTAACTGTGTTAAATAAGATGTGCTGTTCAGATCTAGAAGTGCTCTTCATTAACTGCAAACCGTTCTATTCCCCGCAGGAGTTTTGCTCATTCATTCTCGTAAGTGTCTACATTCCTCCGCAAGTGCACGTGAGTGCCGCTTTACAGAAACTCGCTGATCAGATCACAGACACAGAACAACACCCGGACTCTGTTTTAATCATTCTCTGGGACTTTAATAAAGCAAATCTCTCCCGTGAACTGCCAAAATACAGACAGCACATCACGTCCCACCAGAGACAGTAATATATTGGATCACTGTTACACCACAATAAAGAATGCATATCACTCTGTCCCACGGGACTAATGAAGCAGAGCAGGATTTACAAGCTTGTTTTGACCTCACTGATTGGAGTGTTTTTGAAGCTGCTGCCACAGATCTGGACAAGCTCACAGAGACTGTAACATCTTATATCAGTTTCTGTGAAGATATGTGCATTCCTACCAGGACTCATTTAACCTACAACAACGACAAACCATGGTTCACTGCAAAACTCAGACAGCTCCGTCAGGCCAAAGAAGATGCTTACAGTAAGGGGGAAAATGTCTTGTATAAACAGGCTAAATACACACTGGAAAAGGAGATCAGAGTGGCAAAGAGGAATTATTCAGAAAAAATAAGGATTCAATTCTCTTCCAGTGACTCAGTATCAGTGTGGAAAAGTCTGAAAGAAATCACCAACTACAAGACTCCATCCCCCAGCACTGTGGAGAATCAACATTTGGCAGACGATCTGAATGAGTTCTACTGCAGGTTTGAAAAAAAAACCACACCCGCCCTGAACACCTCTCCAGAGTCTCCACGCAACCATTCACACCTCCAGCAACCCCCCTCTCCCCCACACCTGCAATTCAGATCAGCAAAGACGAGGTGCGCCAGGTATTCCGGAAGCAGAAAAGGAAAAAAGCACCAGGCCCAGATTGTGTTACACCAGTCTGTCTGAAATCCTGTGCTGACCAGCTGGCCCCCATCTTCACACAGATCTTCAACAGATCACTGGAGCTGTGCGAAGTCCCTTCATGCTTCAAACGCTCCACCAT
>NW_015505370.1:1586961-1597120 GCF_001515645.1 Sinocyclocheilus grahami
GCCTCATTCAGGACGGTGATGAGTCTGCTTACAGACAGGAGGTCGAGCAGTTGGCTGTCTGGTGCAGTCTCAACAACCTGGAGCTCAACATGCTCAAAACTGGGGAGATGACCGTGGACTTCAGGAGAAACCCCTCTGCACTCCCCCCACTCACCATCATGGACAGCACTGTGACTGCAGTGGAGTCATTCAGGTTCCTGGGCACCACATTCTCTCAGGACCTGAAGTGTCACATAGACTCCATTGTTAAAAAGGCCCAGTAGAGGTTGTACTTCCTTCGTCAGCTGAGGAAGTTCAGCCTGTCACAGGAGCTGCTGAAACAGTTCTACTCCGCCATCATTGAAGCTGTCCTCTGCACTTCTATAACTCTCTGGTTCAGCTCAGCTACCAAATCTGACCTCAGAAGACTACAGAGGGTAGTCCGGACTGCTGAGCGAATCATTGGTACAACCCTCCCTTCTCTCCAAGAACTGTACTCATCCAGAGTGAGCAATGCGGGCTGGCAAAATCACTCTGGACCCCTCACATCCAGCACACTCCTTCTTTGAACTGTTACCATCTGGTCGACGCTACAGAGCTCTGAGCACCAGAATGGCCAGACACAGGAACAGTTTCTTCCCTCAGGCAATCCATCTCATGAACACTTGACAATAACTGTGGAACACCCACTATTTATTCACTCATACACTTATTTATCTAACATACATACTTATCTAACATACATACATACATACTGAAGCTCATTTAGCTCCTGTACCTTTTCTGCGCTCATTTGACTTGTGCCTGGCGCTGAGGCGATGTTGAAGTGCGCTCGTTCGATGTGGTCATAAAGAGATACGGCGGTTGCGCATCTTAATAAATGCACTTCTTGTCAAGAAAAAAAGCGACAACAACTGCAGTTGTGAGTGGGGTGGCCAAGCTTAGGTCAGTGGTGGCCACGGCCACCCCTGGCACCGCCCCTGCTGCCAGCCCCTCCCTCCCAGGGAAAATGGAATGCTTCACTGCTTCCATGTACCTTAAAATTTATAAATCCAATGGCACTAGCCGTGCGGGCCCTTAACGCAACTTCATTGTTGATGGCCTATCAAGCTGAGCTTTTGGAGGAGCTGTGCAATCTACTTACCTTGAGTGGTGCCGTACAGAGCTGTGGCCATACTATGGCTCTCGCCGTTGCGGGCAAGAAGTCGCTCTGGCTTAATCTCTCGAGCATTGGGGACAGAGAGAAATTAGATTTTCTTGACGCTCCGGTGGACTTAAAGGGCCCTATCATACACCCAGCGTAATGCTGCGCAAGGTGCGGCGCAAGTGTTTTTGCTAGTTTCAGCCTGACACAGTTCTCATTTTCCTATCCTGCGCCGCATTGTTTAAATAGCAAATGCATTTGCGCCCATGGGCGTGCTGATCTAAAAAAGAGGTGTGTTCAGGCGCATTGTTGGTGCGTTGCTATTTTGAGGAACTGAAAATAGACTGCACCATAGACCAACTCAAACCTGGTCTAAAGTCTGGCGCAATATTTTTTCTTTGTTATTTAAAGAGCATGTTAGTAATATGCACCTATAGGCGGGTGCACAACGCGCGTACACTTTGTTTATTACACACACAGGGACGCGCAGTAGCACATTCCGCCATGTAAATAGCGAACCCGCCATGGTGTGAGTGCAACTGGCTTTTAAAGGGGATGGGAGATGAGACTCTGATTGGTTTATTGCACGTTACGCCCAAAAAACACCCATTACTCATTAAGAGAATAAGGACAACCCGTTTAGACCGTTTTCCCGTCGTTAAACTAGCAAAAGTGGATTCAGACACGCCCTGAGTGCACCTGCGCCGTGCGCTTTAGACCATGCGCTTAGATCGTTAAAATAGGGCCCGAAGTGTTTATTCGGCTTGGCCGATGCGACCTTCAAAAGAAGGAAGGTGAGGCATTTGACGTCTGCATGCCGTGTAAGAAAATGCTGCATCCTCCTGTTTCCCAGTGGCCTGTTCCTCCGATGCAGAACAGGAGGTTTTTGAGCTCGTCCAAGACAAAACACCAGAGCGCAGAGCAGACGGCTCGTCCCCCCCACTGCTCCAAGCAGTAGTAAATCGTGAGGAAAGCAGTCATTCGCAGCGGCCGTTGCTAAGTCTAGGTCCACACACCCTTTTAGCAAGAAAAAGAGGTATACCTAGGACGCGGTCTCCACATGGGAGGAACAGACAGCACAAAGGGTTTTCTGTGATGTCCTCTCCCAAGGACAATGATCCAAGTGATAAAATGGTCTCTGGGCCAGACATATCCTGGCCATTTTTCTCTCTGTCGGCTAGATGGTGCCAAAGGTCCATCTATGGAATCGGTTCAGCAGAACCCGCTGGCTCTTTATCAGGAGGCTTGGAGAGGGTGTTCTTCTCATCATTGGATCCTTGCAACTGTAACCAGGGGTTACAGGCTTCAGTCTGCTGTAAAACCCACTCCTTTCACAGGGTTATAGCATCTGTAGCAACAGGGGATTCGGCTTGGGTGCTGGAAGCAGAAGTAAGCCTCCCTTTTAGAGAAAAGCGCTATAAGACAAGTTTCAGTGGGGGAAACTCAGAAGGGCTATTAGTCCCGTTATTTTCTAATTCCAAAGAAAGACGGGGGTTTACACCTGATATTGGACCTGCATGCTCTAAACAAGCACTTAAAGTACAAAATTCAGAATGCTCACGTTTGGAGTTCTTACTCGCTCGATCCGCAAGGGCGACTGGCTTTCCGTGGTCAATATCAAGGATGCTTACTTTCATATAAACATTTACCATGCACACAGAAAGTATCTTAAATTTTCCTTTCAGAGTGAAGCATACAAATTTGTTATTCTTCCATTTGGGCTAAGCCTAGCTCCGCGCGTATTCAGCAGGTGCATAGAAGCAGCACTATCACCACCAGACAATACCACCCTCCATTTGCTTCGGAGGAGGAGTGTGATTTGCATATGTTGTATCCCGTATGGGCTTTATGCCATTATGTAAATAGGACACAATCATTCAGAAAGAATGATCAGTTATTTGTTTCATGGGCTGCTTAATGTAAGGGTAAGCCAATCTCCTCGCAGCGCCTTTCCCATTGGATGGTGGAGGCGATTGAGTTGGCCTATACAGCTATGGGTCTTGATTCCCAGGTGGGCTTATGGGCTCATTCTACATGAGGTATGGCTACGTCGTGGGCTCTATTCAAGGGGATTTTGGTAGGAGAGCTTGCTGGGCTTCCCCTCATACATTTATCATATTTTACCCTCTGGATGTCACTGCGCCGTCGATTCGTGAGTGAAATGAAAGGTTATCTTTCATTTATGCCGGGTCTGTCCGGCAGCTTCGGAAAGCATGCGTTACAGGAGTTGGCCATATCATTCCCATAGTGAGATACTGAGTGATTGTTTAAAAGAGAATGTAAGGTTACTTGCAAAACCCCACTTCTCTGAAAACAGAGGTATCTCACCATGCTTCCCTTCTTGCATGGCACTGGGGAAGAGTGTGCTTAGAATGCCATTTCAGCAGTATATATTGGAAGGGGGTGGGTTATGGTCATGAGCTGTGATTGATTTGCCCTGCAGATAGACGTGGTGTGATTGGTGCTTCCATAGTGTAGGAGCCTATTTTTGTTCAGATTCAGTAACCATTGTTATATTATGTGGTGCATTTCAGCTTTGAATAGTTTGGTTTGGATTGTTCGCACTTGTAAACTTACTTTATTCACGTGTACAATTAAGACAAATATTCTGTATTTTACATTGAAAATGTGTACTATGTTGAAATTGTGTACTGGCTCTTTAAGAATCGCGTCTGTTAAGTCAGGCGGCAGTGCGTTCTTTGGAATACAGCGGAGTCACACAGTTTTCTTTACCGCATCCGTGATATTTAAGATGTAAGATTATATTTTGTTTCTTTAATTTTATTTTTAATCAAAAACTTTTAGTCAAGATTAAAGCAGTATATTGAACAAGAAAAACGGAGTACATGGATTGCTTTATTGGACACGGAGCGAGTAAAAACGAAAGTGAAACTGATGCGCACTCACATTAGTAAAGAAAACTCACTCCTTACGGATAAGGACGTGTTTCACACGAAGAATGGATGATAGCACGAAGACAACGGAGGATGGCATTATTAGGCCTAAAAGGCAGGTAAAAATGACAGAGAAAGCAAAGGAAGAAAAATTGCAAAGGCTTGTGCAATCAAGGAAGGCTAAACTAGCTCAGCTCACAAGCAAATCTAAGGAAATTGAAAAACACATGGATGATGCTGCACATGTGGACACTGTTCAAACTAAATTAGAAACAGAATACAAAGACTTGTATAAGGATTTCTGTCAACTCAACCATGCTATTGAGGAGTTTATGTCTGAAGAAGATTATGCAAAGGACCAACATACATGGTTCGAACCAAGAGTCTGCTCATGTGAAAAGTTCATTACTGCAGTTAACAAGTGGATGAAACAAGTTGCAGAAAATGCTGAGCAAGCAGTACAGTGTGATCTAGAAATAAATCCTGATGATAGCATTTCTTCTGTGCATAGTCTATCATGCCTAAGGCATTTCCCATAGTGAGATACCTTGCTCTGTTTTCAGAGAACTGGGATTACACAAGTAACCATAAGTTGATCATTGTACAAAAAAAAATACTGAGAAATGTCTCATTATCTTCTTTTATGTTTCACAGAAAAAGAAAGTCATACAGGTTTGAAACAACATGAGGATGAGTAAATGATGACAGAATGTTTTATTTTTTGGGTGAACTATCCCTTTAACATTAAATTAACAGTGAATTTTAAAATAACTGTTAACTTGAAATACTTTAGAAATTGAACAATGTTCATTTTAAATAAGTAAACTGATTAACCAGCAAAATACTTTTTAAAATGTGATATCTTACTAGATTTTACTAAATGTATGATAAAAAAAATACAGCAGCGGTTGTCAGAGACCACCATAAACAATGACAATGTTTCAAGTATTGCAAGATAGCATATTGGTGCCTGCATGTTTTACTTATAACACTAAACTTCATGGTCAAAAAATATACTCACATAAAATATACTTGATTGTAAGTAGCCTGTACATAAAACATGGCCAGTACTTCTATACCATAAGGGTAACACAAGACACAAAAAAATAGTAAAATAAACATTAACTAAATAACATAAAACATAACATGAAACATCCTAATGTACATTGCCTTACTTATTTTCTTGCAAAAAACAAACAAACATTGTTTTACAGTAAAATTACATATAATTCAATGTTTTGTTTTTTTTACAGTTTTTCATATGGTATAACGTGACTTATAATTAACCTATTAGCAAGTTATAATTTTTTTTCTGTAAAAAAAAATTACAAACATTTTTTTACACTAGAATTAGCAGGATATAATATTATCAAATTTGGTTACAGAAGATGTTATTAATTTGGAGAGCCAAATTATTAAAGCCACTGATATTAAAGCTTGCTTATTTATCACATCAGTAATGAAGAAGGGTAGTTGGAGAGCTAGATGGCATCCCTTTATTAGGGCCCTTCTTCAGCTCTTCTCATTTGAGTGTGATTATATATTAATATAAAGATTTTATTTTATTAGATATTATTGAACTTTACATCAAGTCTTTGTCTTGTGAAGCCGTTCCTTCTATTTGTTCCTTTTGTTCTGTTTGCCCTAATGCCGATTCACATACACAGATGTTGCATTATGAAGATTGTTATTAGGATGTTTGTAAATTATAAATGTGTCGACTATAGAGGAAAATCTTGTTTGCCAGAACAACCTGTATATGACCTCTAATGGCAGCCAGTGTATCTTGTATATATTCAGAGATAGCATTAAAGAAAAGGAAAAGCTCACTGTATTTCAGGATGCAACCAGTAGGCCTATGTTCTGTCCCACATATGTTCGAGAGATGCAGTTGTTTTATTGGTTTGTTGAGTAAACATCATTTTGAAATCTGCAGTAATGAACAGTGATAATGGTAATTAGCTAAAAAGTAGGGATGCACCGATATGAAAATTTTGGCTGATACCGATAACCGATTACTCTTTATTTTTGAAAGCCGATAACCGATATGTTGGCCGATAAATCTATATCCAAATTGTTATATACTTTTTGAGAGCCTGATTACAAAAAAGGTTTCATCATTAAAAGCCACATCCCAAACACTTCAACATAAGCAACCTAAAAAGTAAACAAAACAAAATATAATCGTCTTTACAAAAGGCTTTTGTCATCAACAGGAAATCCACCAGCAGTCGTAACCTGGTAGCAAAGCTTGAAAGCAAAGTGTTCACTTTGTCTGTTTTCTGTTTTAATCTATTAATCTGAAAGCGGCTTTTTCTCTACAGTGATTGCTATTATTATAAGCAGAACTGGTTCTGGCTTTATATGCCAATTTCTAAAGGAGAACCTGTAAATGTCTTTTGAATTTTGATAAACAAGCATATTTCTTATTTAATTGTGCACGCCTTTTGAAAATGTATATTTTAAAAGGCCTAAAAATGGCCTATACATTTTTCATAAAATCACTGTTAAAGGGTCATGAAACCCCCTTTTTCAGCACCGGTTATTTCTCACCACAGTTTTGAAAAATGCTACAAAAGTGGGAGTGGTGTGCTCTGGAGTGGAGGGGGAAGAGGGGAGACAGACAACACAGACAACTTCAGTTCCAGACAGTTTCATTTCGCTCCCATTGTGTTAAAGCAACAAATAAATGCACAGCCATTTGAATTTGCTCTCTGCATCAAAAAATATAAATATGAACGTGCTGTTGCACCTCTAATAACTTTTAAGGGTTATTTTGCGGCTTTTATATTAGTCTTTTGATGGTTTGCATGTAAACACCTGTAAAAACCTGTTAAACTCACTAAGCGAATGAATTGCATTTGTGCCGAACTCTAATACAAAGCAAAAAGAAACACTCCTTCGATCTATGAACGTTAAAATTAAAAATTACAAAAATTTTAATCAATGTATGCTAACATTGTCTTTTATGATGTGCAACACAAATAATCTGCTAAATCTCAGAAAAAGTAGTTTGGTGTTTCATGACTCTTTAAAGTGCAAATAAATGTTTTGCTGCTTTTGTTCTGGAATGAGCATTGCTATGTATGTCTGGCAGTTCTTGCATTGATGGAGAAGATGTCAGAGAGGAGCAATTTTAGAAGACAATTAATCTGAAAGCTTCACTTTAGTGCACTGAAATGGAGTAACGTGATTACTCTGAGTCACTAAACTGGCAGAAGGTTGCGCAGTGGACAGTGAACTCTTGGACAATGTGTTAGTGTCAGTATCAGACTGTGCCGCTGCACTCTTGGGTGTGATGACGCAGTGGGTTAACATTAACGCTTTTTCAGCCTCTTCTCTGAGAACTCTCTGCTTTTCAAATGGCAGTGTCCAAATGAACCCATGGAACCAGTGTGTTCGGGTTCTTTTGAGCATTTTTGTAGTTCTCATAACAGCTGATGTGTAATTCCCTATCATGTCAATTTGAAAAACAAGTTTAATAATGGTGGTCTGTAGTTTGAATTTGAATATATAGGCAGATGTGCAAAAAAAGTACTATAGTATTTAAGTAAAACCGAATAATACTTAAAGCAAAAGTTCACCCCAAAATGAAAATTTGCTGAAAGTTTACTCACACTCAGGCCATCCAAGATGTAGATGAGTTTGTTTCTTCATTGGAACAGTATTTAGCATTATTTCACTTGTTCTCCAGTGGATCCTCTGCAGTGAATGGGTGCCATCAGAATGAGAGTTCAAACAGCTGATTAAAACATCATGATAATCCACAAGTAATCCACATGACTCCAGTCCATCAATACATGTCTTGTGAAGTGAAAAGAAATAAAACCATCATTAAAGATAGTTTAACTTTAAACCATCTCTTCTGGTCAAAATGCATAATAAGGCTTCCTCCAGTGAAAATGTCCACCCCCTTTGTCCTCTCACATCAAAATCCAAAGACATATTTGTTTAGAACACTTTTTGGACTGTTTTTGCTTGTAAACGGTGCTTGATTTGTGCATATTTCTCTCCAAATTTAAGACGGGATGACTTTTTGATGGGAGCAATGGTTTGAAGTTTAAAAAATCTTAATGATGAATTTGTTTATTACAAACATGCACATATTCACTTCACAAAACATTAATTGATAACTTGAGGTTGAGTAATTTTTCAGCAAATCTTTATTTTTTGGTGAACTATTTGTTTTTGTAATGAAGCAGTTACTTCAGTATTTTACACCCCTGCATATAGAAGTGTAGCGTCTGGACCAATCAAACACACAATTTTTCATTTGATTTACAAATCAGTTATTCATTAGATTAACAAATCGTCACAGTCCCCTCACCCAATAAACTGGATGCCAGGATGTCTGCAACGACACCAGGCCCCCCCTGGTTACCATGGCAACCCTGACACCAGATACATTTACTGTGACTTGAGATACGCTGGTGTGTCCCTATTTGCTGGGTTGTTTAAATGCAGTTAAGGTAGGGGCTTGAATTTGTACCTCTATTATGATTGAAAGAGTCTTTATGTATTTCATGCTTAACGGTATCAGTGTAAGGTTAATCTGACTTTAGCAAAGAAACCCTAATTTCAGTATTAAAGCGTAAATCTGTTCTGACAAAGCATAAGTCTGAATCTCAGCTGAGCGGCATGTCCAAACTGTACCATAATGAATAATGCTTTAGTGAAGAAATCACAAAATTGCAGTATTGTTTAAATTGTTTCTTTGAAGAAGAAATCTCAGTACAGTTATATCAAGGTAGATTTGAGTGTTGCTCCTCTTTCTACAGCATAAAGGCCTTATAGTTTATAATTAGATTGAAGCAATTCATCTACACTTTGACTGCATATATACAAGCAACCTGGTGGTCATTATGTGTTTCACTCGCTGAGTGAAATTAAAGGTGTAATACTGTACTATGTTTCCCAATCTTTAATTCGTCTCAGCGAATTTAACTATCTTAGATGTATCCTTTTTGAATGCTATGGCTCAGATACTAGCTAATTAAATCTAAATTTAATTACATTTTAACTGTCTATCTAGAGAAGAATCATTAAGTTAATCACGAGTGCTACTGATTGTTCCCAATACCAGATTGATTACCCTGTTTTAATAATAGCAGTCAGCTAATTTTAAATCCATTTACATGTTATGCCCCCTTTTGTTCCACTTTGATTTGATGATCTCTCTGAACCTCAAAGTGAACCAGAGACACTTTTATTTTCGATTTGTTTATTTTCAACATGTGTTCTAATTTTATGACCCTGTTACACAGGTCATCTAGACAAATACTAGGGCACAACTCTAGTCCTGAGCACCAAATAATAAGCATAATCTGAATAGAAATGCTCTCCTTTTCCCTTTTTTTCCTACTTCACTTCCTCAGAGATTGAGCCTGTTGGGAACCGTCAGTAAATTCTGAGTGATAATTTGACAATAAGAGTAGTCTTAAGTCATCAATTAAAACCCTGTTTACGCTAAGATAATAACCTAATATTTCAGCTAAGCACCTAAAACCTAGCTGCACACTCTGTTTGATCTTGTAGTAGTCTCTAGCCCTTACTCTCAACACAAGTTTGCCAAAAGATCCACATGCTCAGACTAACTGCCCAGAATGCAGACTAAAGAGGACTGGCCAGGCGTTGTGAGGAACACCCCCTACCCAGGGCTGACGACCACCTACTGAGCCGAAAGCAACTGGACACAGAGAGAAGAGTACCACAGACTCATGACTCAAGCGAGAGTTATGGCTACAAAGAGCTCACCAAGATCATCATCTGCCTGGCCCACAACCTTATGGGTCTGAAACAGGAGGTAAATGATCTCAAGCAACAGATCACGGCGGTAGCCCACAAGGACCCAAGCAGAATGGAGTTACAGGAGGAAATCAATTGACTTCAAGAGACTCTGATCCAGCAGCTGAACAACCCTCAAGACAAACGTGACATAGTCCAAAGAGAGCTCATGTACTATTATAGGCTGCAAAAGGAAACGCAGTGGGAGAGACACCCTACTCCTGCATCCTCACTCAGCAGTGCAAACTCCCTCAAGGGGGGAGCCAACACTCTCTGCTTAACAACTCAACAGACAGAGCCATAATACCTCCAGCAACCACAGGGAGGAGGGGGTCCCTTCCAAGCATCCCTGCAGCAG
>NW_015505370.1:1597560-1641910 GCF_001515645.1 Sinocyclocheilus grahami
CTCAGTGCCAGACCTAATACATTGAAGGGCAGCTACTGTTCAACACAATGTAGGCCAAGATAGAACTAGGAACAATTCCCCCCGTTTCTTTTTTTTTTTCTTTTGATTAGGTATTTGGTGGGTCCCTGCTAGTTTAGCTAACAGTCTAACCCTAGGTTTATGACGCCTATTGCAGCATCCCCCACAAGTGACCCCTGCTTAGCCATATCTCTTAGAAAAAAAAAACTAAAACAGGTAAAATCTTTCTCCTTGCCTTTTTTTTTTTTTGATTTCATATTTTATTTCAGTTTTGTCACAGTGACCAAACCCTTGAACCATCAGTGCTTTGAATAATAGTTTGACCACATGTATAGCCCGGTCATCAGCTGACCCCTGCTTACGGCCCCCTCAACAAAGTTACTCATACTCTCTCTTTGTGTTCACGAACACAAAACCATAGCACCCTACCTCACTAGCTGCCTCTCACCAGCTATTCATACCTTACATGGCCTACACAGCCGTTCCCCATAGAGATAGTTTAACACCTCTGTACGTACTTGCATTTGTCTTGTCCCTTTCTCTCTCTGCTGTTCCCACAAGTGTGCCAGTATGTCGCAGACATTCCACAGCCATCCAGCCCTGCCAGCTCACCAGGACCACTAAGGAAACTTAGCAGAGCACTGTAATGGACATCCTTCAGCTCAAAGCAGCCAATGACCTGCAATGGCAAAGAAAGGAACTGCGAGACTGCGACATAAGTGAACATCTGACCAGCATCATCCTCTCCTCGGCCCACACCCTCAAGGGCCTCAGATAGGAGCACCACTGTCTCCCAGCCGTGAGTGACAGGTGTGTGTTAGATTGTTCTTCACCTTTGACATCGCTCGTTGTTGTCTATTCTACAGACTACAATGCCCGAAAAGGGGTAATTTGTAGCGTCTGGACCAATCAAACACACAATTTTTCATTTGATTTAACAAATCAGTTATTCATTAGATTAACAAATCGTCACAGTCCCCTCACCCAATAAACTGGATGCCAGGATGTCTGCAACGACACCAGGCCCGAAGACATGAGCTAGAACGCTTCTGCAACCCCCTAAGTACGTGCCAGGCTTCAGCCTGGTCTTTTCCATTCAACAAGATTCTCTGACTCAAACTGGTTCTTTTTCATCAACCAACTTCAGTAAAGATCAACTGGAACCTTCAGATTACATCAAACCTCTCTCTCAGACAGATGAGACGTGCAAGTATTCAAACTTAGTCTTATTAATTGATAGATTAGGTATCATTTGCACCTTTTTACAAAGGTGTGTTTGAACTAAGAATCTGATGTTTCCCTCGGGTGTAGATCTGCTGAATATGCAAATGGTTCCATAACTTCATTCCTTATTTCCTCTTTACTGCTTAAGCTTTAACCCTTTCCTATACCAACTGTATGTGTGTGTGTGTGTGTATATGTGTATATGTGTATGTTAGACCAGTTTAAGTGTTTATGTAGTATGTTGGACTAGTTTAAGTGTTTATGTAGTTAATAAAGTCTTACTTGTATCACACTTGACGTTGTTCAACCCTGAGAGGTCAGCTAAATATCTACAGCAGATCTAAATATTTATAATTAATTATAACTAGTTATGATTAATTATTCATATTTCCCCATGAGCTGATTTGCTACAGAAGGGAATTAAAACAAATTAACGTTGTAGGTTTTTACTTTTTACTGTTTGGATTTTGTTCACCAATTTTTAATACTAATAGGCAGAACGTTATTTATCTCCTTCTCGTTGGCATCAGCGCTATAAGGATGAACAACCTTTAATTGTAGTCCTTTGCTCAACCATCTGATCTATCAAAGGCAGTGAGCATTTGTTAAATGAGGCTGAATTATGAGTTAAATAGCCTATTTCAAATGTTATTTTCTCATTAAAACGGCATGAAAACACATTTCAAGTAGCTTAAGATAATCTCGTTCATGAGAAGCAGAAGCTGAAGGGTGATCTGCTGGAAACACATCTTTACTTTGAGGTTTAATGCTATGAGCTTGTGTCAGTGTAAAATGAGCTTTGCTTGCAGTATTAATTGTTACCTCTGTTCATATGTTTGTCATTAGAGTGTTCTACCGTTTTAAAAGTCAAATGGAAATTTGAGACGACAACAGACATTTGCATTGCTTTTATCATGATTGGTTCATAAAGCAGAAAATCACAGTTTCATTTTCTGAAGCTTTTTGGACTCGAGATACTAATGGACTCAGATGCTTGATAGAAGGGTTTTATATTTCCACCCACTTTATTGCTAAGTTTTGTCATAGCTTAGGCTGTGTTTGCCATCCTGCCACACACAATGTGTGTTTTAAAGGCTCCCTGATTAAAACCGTAATCAACAGGATAGCAGTCATTTTAGGGATCATTCATTAAACATCTCTATTTGATACTCACTCTTATCTGAGACACTGCAGACTCAGAGGAAGAATCTTTGAGCATTTGATCCTAGTTAATGTTTGATTGTGTGTGTTAAGATCTGGCCTTCAGCAAGTTTTGTGAAGATTCTTAAGTGCTTATCCATTTGATCTGTTAAGCTTATTGGTCTAAGAATGCAAATTCCATTAATTTTTCCTAAATTAAACATGTCATATTTCTGAATGGTATTAAACACCATCAATTTATGTTAAAAAAAATTGTATTTTGCGGGCATTTCTCTCAGATTAGCCTTTGCAGGACCTTGAAGCTTTTGTCCTCTTATGTCTGTATAGTGATACTGTTGGCTATCATTGTACAGGATTATCATTATGGATTACTCAAATCACTTGGTATGTAGCTTCATATCAACACCCAGGTGTATTTTTAACTAGATGTAACCTCTGTGGATATTTTATCCACATTTCTCTAAGACATCATATCTTCATCACAGTCACATTTTGGCTATCTTTAGTTATCTTTAGGTGACATATCATGAAAATCTGACTTTTCCAGGTTTTATACCAGCCAAGGAAACGTGAAAAAGATTAACCCAGTAACTTTGTTTTGGTAAGCCTTTTTCGGCAAGTGTCTGAGAAAACGAGCGCGTCTGATTTCGCTCCCTTGGTGACGTTGCAAAGGGATCTCATTATAATATTACCGCCCCTTAATCTGTAAGTTTACACCCACGGCGCCATCATTGTGTTTTCGCAAGCGACAACGGTATATTAGTTCTAATGGGGTAAGTTTGAGCAAAACATGCTAACTGTTCTGTCTTTGGCTGCACAGACGAGCACAGAACACTATTTAGAGTCCCAGCCTCAGAGGAGACAAGAGAGCAGTGGATTTATTGATTTATTTAATGTATATTGCTGCTGCCACACAGATCTAAAATAAAAGATTTATTTCCCAGCTGTTTACCTTCACAGACATAAACGACTTTTGTTTTTGTAACTCATGTGTGTTTTTAATGTAAACTTGTGTGTGAATGAGAACTTAGTTTAGTACTCACATGCTGTGACAGCCGCTTTCTGTCCGTGTGCTTAGGATGTGTGCGCTCAGAAAACCTAGGTTATCTAGTTTATCTAGGTTTTTGGAGCGCACACATCCGAAGCACACGGACAGAAAGCGGCTGTCACAGCATGTGAGTACTAAACTAAGTTCTCTTTCACACACAGGTTTACGTTAAAAACACACGAGTTACAAAAACAGTCGGTTATGTCTGTGAAGGTAAACAGCTGGGAAATAAATTGCTTGTTTATTTTAGATCTGTGTGGCAGCAGCGTAATATACGTCACCAAGGGAGCGAAATCAGACGCGCTCTTTTTCTCAGACTAGGCTCAGATAAACTCAGAAAGAAGTTTAAACTAATATGGCTGAAAACACATGGTTTCAGCGCGATAAACATGATAATCAGAACCAAAACAGATGTTTTTAGCAGGTACCAGCTGTAATGGCGCAGCTCTATTCTGGAAAAGGGGGCGGGGAGCAGCAGCTCCTTTGCATTTAAAGAGATGGGCACGAAAAACTGTGTGTTTCTGCTTCCATTCAAAATAGGTATTTTCAAAATGATATAATAAATGATATGTGGGGTATTTTGAACTAAAACTTCACATATGCATTCTTGGGACACCAGAGACTTATATTACATATTGTAAAAAGGGGCATAATATGTCTCCTTTAAAGGTGTATTTACACAGCCGAGTTGAGGCTGTTCTATACCTGTAAAGATGCAAAAGATAAAGGCCCGACTAAATTATGCCTGTTCTGATGCACCGCAACCCGCAAGCGATGCATTTATGTCACCTCTGAACAGCATGAAACAATCTGTGGAAATACATCTAAATGCCACTTCAGAGGCACTTCTGTGTCACCTTTGCAATGTAAATTTGGCATTAGAAAACTATTTAGTTTAACAAGGAGATCAGGCTGCAGCTGTAAAACTGGAAATACTTCCCATCGATTTACAGTGTGGTTTTATACTCAACTGCCCTATTTTCCTCTATTCCCTTATTGTTGACTCTCTAATTTATAATTTGAAGACAAAGCAAATGTACACCAACATCTATATTTCATAGCAGTTTTAACAGCATCCAGCTGTTATACATTGTTTCAAGATATTATACACAAAACATCTGACTTTAAGTCTTTAAGGCCATTACTCATGTTTACGTTTTTGTTAATCAGTTGACACAATAAAATGTGTAATTCAAAATATGGGTAAAACACCTGTGTATAATCAATACATAAAGTTCCTTAATGTTAACAAGGTACATTTTTACAGACCTTTGGTTTATGTTGGGGATTTAGAAGAGTTTCTATTATATATATATATATATATATTTAGTTTTGTGGTTACCATTGTGTTAAAGAGTGGCACTTCTCTTTAGGATGTGGATGATGATCGTGTGAGTTGCTTCACTTAACTGAGATCAGTCTCTTCTTGTTAATCCCATGCTATGCTGTTCCTACTCAAGAAACAAGTTTGTTCATTTGTTTAAATGAACTTGTATTGTCCTTTTGTACGAACCTAAACTAATTGTGTGGAAAGGTTTTCCTAAAGTTCATTGAACAAGCTATATTTTCAGTTGTATAAAAAAACTAAAATCCATATATAAATCTAACTTTATATTATAGTCTGCAAATTAAAGGCATATTTAGTGCTCAAACAAATATCAGTGAGTGTGAGAGTTTAAGTAACATTTCTCTGTGATATTTATACTATAGGGACACTAAATCATTATTCAGTTGAAAATGTGTTTTTAAACCCCAGAACCGGATTACAGTGATTGCATATCTTTTTCAGTGTCATTTGTTTATGAATTTGTTCATAATAGCCTGAGGTACCTGTTTTCACATGCATCTCACATTAAAGAGACAAGGACCTATGCTTGACGAGAACGTCAAAAAAAAACCCAACCGGTTGTTTGAATTAGATTTGAATAAGGGAAGTAGGGCTTGTTCCTGGAAGGATTGAGAGTTCAATATCTTTTTTATCTAAAACTCCTGCCTAGACAGCTCTGATAACCTCATGCGAACTTTTATCCTTTGGCAATTATTTCATTATAGTTTCTGAGTATTACTGATGATCAGATAGTCCAAGGCACTCCATTATGTAATAGCTGTTGATCCAAGGCACTTTGCTCACTGCATGCGATCAGGGACTGGCCACCAGTGAGTTTACGGAGCGATGAGGTTTAAACCTCAGCCGATGCCTGTCATTTTTTCATTTTTTCATCACTCAACTACCTGAGTGATGCCAACGAGACCTCGTCCCAGCGCAGCAGCGGCTTTCACGAATGCAGCGCATGAATATTATCTCGAGCAGCACGCTACTTCGGAAGTAGGTCACCGATTAAACGTGTCTTGTCAGCTGTGTGTGCTCCCCTCGTTTCATTTCACTGTTGAGCATCGATATTATTGTAATAGCCCAACAACAGGACCCTCGTTGCTCGCGGAATGTGATTATTTGATCGGGAATACAGCGGAGTGAGTGGATGACGAGGTAAATGAAGGATTACTAATCTGTTTTATCTTGTTTATGCGCTGTTCTCTAGCGCTCGCGCTCTCTCTCTCTCTCTCTCTCTCTCGCTGTCGGTGGGGAAATAGCCCGAAACATGACATGATCCGCACACATTGCTGTGTAAATTCGGTTCGAGAGGCGCTTTTTAGTTAGACTTGCGAAACTGTTCTTTCATCGTGCTCAGGATACCATCGCGAAGCTTGGAAATTTCGGCAGGGACCGACCGAGCGCTTTCCGCTTCGGCGTTCGATTCTCACGGTTGGCCGTTTAGTGTCATTTTCAGCACTTACATTAATTGCTCTGGTTCGAGTTGACCGTGCTGGTTCGGTTTCGCAGCTGGAAGGTATGTGGTGGCAGAAACCGTAGGATGTGAAGCGAACGGATCTGGGGTTTTTGTTGTTTAAGTGTGTGTATATGTGTGTGATACGCCCTAAGAGCCGACCGAGCTCCACTCATCTTTATACACCTCCAGCAGCACGCGCTTGCTGCCTTTATCCTGGATTACTTTAATCGCACTGTACATTTCACTCAGATGTGTTTCCTTCTTTCGTTTTTCAGTTCTTTTTTCCGTCCACACCTTCCCGTTCTCCATATCTGCAGTGTTGGAGGAAAAATGAACAACATCTATTTGTGTACAGTGAGTGAGGGGTACATTTCAAATTACTTGAAGGGAAAGGCAACTTCTTTCGTCTCTAAACGTCAGATATCACTGCTTTCCCATCTATTAAAGCACAGACTGGACGCATTTTTCCTAACGTTTACTTCGTTTTATGAACAAAACGCCAGATGGCTCTCCGATTATTTGCCAGAAAGTCATGGGCTGATACCTCAGCCCGAAAAAAACACCCGGAATGGTGGTAAATAATGGGCAGCAGTCCATTTCCCTTCACCCTTCCTGAAACTAAAAAGGGAAACTCTAATTTTCCACATTATCGTGCCAACAATTCATCCTCCAGCTACCTTTCATTGGAGAGTTTGTGTTGTGCCACTCAATTGGACATGGCCAGCAGTTAGTCTGTTATTTTATAAGCCCCACATCCCTCCAGATCAATAACTTGTGACATTCACAGAATTACAAAATGTTGATTTAGTTTTCAGTGGCACCTTGAAAGTTTTTTTTTAAAGCTTTCCACATTTGTGAGCAAACTGTAGGATTCATTTGCGATAATGGTCTTTATATGAGCAATAGAAGAGAAGTAATAGGCTTTCAAAACAGAATTTTTTTTGAAGGGATAGTGAAAAGTTTTATTTCTGGATCAATGTTGATCTGTGGTAAAACATTTAGAGCTTTTTTTTTTTTTTTTTTTTTTTTATTGATAACTAATGGAAATCCAAAACTGAAATTTTTTTTTAATGCACGTTTTTTATTAGTCACTTTTGTGGTTAGTTTAACCACAGAATGATTCCTCTCTTTATCTGGCATGGCTGAATGATTTTAAACAGTCGAGAGCAGTAGGACAGCTGAAGAGGATTGTTGCTGAAATGAGAGAATGCCACAGTTGTCAATTATGGTAGATGCCTTATTGTGTCCATATTTTACTGTTTGGTTTTAGGAATGCGCATAAGAGTGTTTCTTTCAAGGGTGCTGAACTTGCTCTGTGTGTTGTAAAGGAGAGCGCTGCATGCGTCTGAGGTTGACTGATGGTTATGATGACCTCTTTTATTTGACAGATGGAGTTTCAAATACAGCAGCTGTCAAACTTAATAACCGAGCACATGAATAAATGAATCTATTCACACAATCCAAGCAAGCCTGTAGCATTCATACCTTTTCAAAGCTTTTCTGTCTTTCGTGGTGGAGCACAGTGGTACTAATAATACAGAACATAAAATGCAAAATCATATTTGAAATTAGAGCGATGCATCAAACAAAAAGATGTCTTTGTATAATAATAGCTACTAGTTCAAACATCAGATTCAGCAAGAAAGCCTCAAGGACTTCTGTTAATTTTAAAGGAAGAGGAACTTGTCAATAGGTCAAACAGTTAGTGTTTTGTGTCAGTTAGTGTTAAGTTTCATATGGAGCCCTGTCGTGTCTCTGTGTGTGTTTGACCCCTGACTTGCCTTTCATTTAATCAATAGGTCTTGGGGAAACATGTTGGACATGTTAAATCTCCAGAATGTTGTCATGAGCGGATATTGATGAATGTCCTTGAATACTGCATTTGTTTCTCATCTGCAAGTTTAAAGGAATTCTACCTTAATGTCCCACAAAAATTGCAAATCAAATACTTTTTATCTGGAGAACAGCAATTTAAGTGGCACTTAAGAAACTAGAGGCACTCAGACTTATGTTATTTTTACCAATCAAGTGTCTCTGTTCAACTGTCTCTTAAAGGAATTCCCAAAAATGAAAGTTGCGTCATTACTTAGTGTCTTGTTGTTTTAAAGGCATTGAGAGTTTCAGTCATTGTACTTATTTGGAAAAGGGCACATAAAACATTTCCTTTTTTGTAGTTTTCAGAAGAAATAAAGCGATATGACTTACTTTGAAACAACACAAGGGTGAGTGAACAATGACAGAATGTTCATTTTTTTGGGTGGACTATGCCTTAAAATTATGCAGAATGTAAATAGGAATGGCTGACCTAAGTTTCAGACATTGTGGTACTTTCATGTCAATCATATGTATTGGGACTGTTTTGCGGTCTCTCTGTACATGTTTTAGCAATTATATCATAATACATTTGAAAAATGCACATAGGCTAATTATTTCCAGGTCTATTAGAGATGAGTGTAATCAGTTCTAGAGCCGTGATGCCAGTATGTGCTAAATGAATGATTTAGGATAAATCTCAAGAGTTAAAATCTCAGAAATGTTATACATTATTAATACATTTTATGTACTCAAGTTGAAAGATTTGTTACAAAAGGCCAAAACAGCATATACTCATTAAAAAAATTGTTTAGGCCTATTGCACCTACGCCGTTTACTGACCATGTTTGTCCCTGCCAAATTAAAATTCTCTAGCCAGACCAGCAACCTGATTAAGGTGGCACATAAGGCCACATTTGTGCTGATTATTCAACATTAGTTGACATAGCCGTTCGCATTAATATTAATTAGTAGAGGTTAAAAAAGTCATAATGGCTTCTGTACACACTATAAATTGAATCATAGTGGTTGCAGCTTTGAAATTACAAATTAACAATGCTTGATATTTCCTTGATAGGTTTTGCATGGCAGAGTGTGATGACCCATGCACGGCAGAGGAACTCTTTATGTGGATATAAGAGTGAATCTGCGGACCAGGTGAGCTGTCAGACAACTATGGACAGAACTTGGCCAGAAAAGAAGGCTAAAAGATGTTCTAGCCAAAGAGGAAAAGGTAAGGAAATAAAAGGAAAGACCACTGAGAGAGACCGGAAGCTGTACCCTCTCAGGGGACGACATGGATTGGGTGAAGTGAGCGCGCTTAACTGCTGTGTCTTATTGACGCGCTTAGATGAGAGCGAAACGTGCAGGAAAGGCATGAAGGCCCAGGTGAAGGAAATGCAGGGGAAGGCGAAGATCTGCATGTGTCGCAAGAAAGCCTGTAAGACTTGCCGGTCAGCGCCTGAACAAAAAAGCAAAGTGAAACCTGATAAATCTGCCTTATACACAGAATTCATCCTTGAACCTCGCCAAAGGCGGCTGGCCTCTCTGAACGCAGAAGCCGTTAACAGTCTGCTGTTGGACAGAGAGGACCCCCAACAGACATCAAAATCCTCAAAGAAGCAGCAACAGACAAAAGCAGACACTTCTCTCTCTAAAGACACAAAAGATCATGTTTGTTCCAGAAAAGGCCAAGACAACCGGAAACGCTCTTGCACCGGAGAGACCGAACAATGTCGAAACCCAAAAAAAGCAAAGACGGAGTCTGACGCTATTGATCTACAGACTTTAAACAGTCCTGCTCCCAAACGTCTGGCGGGTTTAAATGCGGCTGCCCTGCTCAAGCTGACCAGCACGTCCTCGGGAGTGAAGCGCAGGGGTAAAACAGATGGCAAACCGAGCAGCGGAGCAGTGCGAGGGAAGCAGCTACAGTTGAAATTGCATAAACGGCAGCACAACTTGGACTGTCAGTCCAAGTTAAAAGTATCGCATCAATGCTGCAGCCTCTGCGAGAAGCAAGCCCTCCACACTGAGGCATTGTGGGATGGGAGCACAGGAAGCCATGGCTTTATTAGTCCCGGATATCAGTGCAGATCCATGCTCGGCTATCCCCTCAAGCCTGTGAAGGAAGAGAAAACAGAGACTGATGTGAAATCATATTACTGCTGTTCCCAGGAGAGATCAGTTGAGTACTGCCATAGACTAGCCCTGTTCCTCAGCCAGAAAACCTTTCCGGAAACTGATGAACATTCTCTGAAGGGATTTATTCCTTCTCCTCACACCCTGACGCATCCAGCAATGCCCATTAGTGCCCATCCTTATCCCTGTTACCCCGGGTACTACGTCCACATCGCTCATCACGGGACTCCGACGCTTCCCGTAAGCTCAAATCCTGGGAGCCACACACCCTCATCCGTACCCCCGCTGACAATGTGCACTAGCGGGGTCCAGAGACCCAAACTGCTGCCCTCTTCGGTGTCCCATCCTACGGGGATCCCTCATCCGGCATACTGTAACTCTGTGGGCACCTGTTACGGAGAGGCCTGCAGGCTCAGCAGCTATGCCTACAGACCCACACAACCCATCGCTAGCAGGGGCTGCTCATACAATGCAGGATGCTCCAGCTGCATGCACAAAATGGAAACAGGTAGGATGGAAAATAAAATGTTTAAAATGAAAAGTTTAAAATATCTCTTGCTTTGTCAAATTAGCTCCATAACCGTAACTTTACAGGGAAGTTTGAGCCTTTGAGCTTGAAAGAGATTGCTTGCTGCTAACTCAGATTTTTTTTCTTGTGATTTATGATTGAAGTACAGAGGAGAAAGTGGTAGTAGGTAAACTGTCGCATTTTGTATTTTAGTAGGGCTACATCTGATACAATTGGAAAAAAATAAGCTAGCAAGATGCTGTCAAACTTTAAGCACTTCATAAAGCAAGCATGCACATATGTGTGCCAAACAGAGCGCAACCGAAAGGAAGTGTAATAAGGTTAACTCTTTATTCGTAAATGTCAAATTTTTTTAGTAACTTCTTCTTGTGCTTAATATATAGCATAGCTAAAATGCATACAGTACATTTATGTAATCTAATTTAAGTAATTCAAAAGTTCAGAGTCAGTAAGATTAATACTTCTTTAATTAATACTTTTATTCACTAAGGGCTTACAAAATTGATCAAGCACTGATAATAATGAGAAATGTTGCTTGAGCACCAAATCACATTGCAATATTTTGCTTTTCTGCAATATATATTGCGATATGAAATATCACCAGATGACTAGAATAGCTATATTTGGAAAGAATTCATCATTCTAGAGTTAGTGGAGAGATTTTGTTGGGGAGGTCACCTGCATAGACAATAAAATTTATATAAATTTTTTTTTTTTTTTACTTTGCAGATGTTTGTGAAAAAATGTGTTTATATTTGGCTTTTTGCAAGAACCAACTCAAACCTCTTTCAGTATCCGTTTCAGAGTTAAAAAAACAAGTTTTTGTAGGCCACATTTCCACTGTTTTTGACTAATTCAATATGACTACAAAACTAATAATAATAATTACAGTTATTTTATTGTGATTATGAAATAAAAGTATTAAAATAAGGAATATATTGTAATATATAAATAAAAAAAATTAGTAGACTTGTTTTTGAAATCACATCAGTATGTAAAATAACGATTGACTGAATTGAAGTGAAAATGTTTCTCTAATGTGTATGGAGTGATTTCCACATTCATCATTCTTTACCTTGTTTGTATCCTCAACCTTGACCCAGTCTCAGTGGCAGACATCTTTGTGAATGAGCTCACGCAGTCTCTGATTGATCTAAAGGTGTACACAACAAATACGGTGACATTAAGGGATGTCAAGAGAAACCCCATCGAGGTCGCATCAAGGACTTAAGAAAAAAATATTGGGTTGAATACGAGTCAAAAGAAATGACATTCCCTTCCCCAGCCATGTCATTGTGGCTACATGTTCCCTGCAGTCTGTTCGCTGCTGGTTCGAATGTGAGTAATTGCCACAGGTGGGGAGGGTGCTGGTTATTTTTTGTTGGCAGGAGACTTGAACTGTCTGTTCATTGTGAGGTGGCAGCTGTGGTCTCGCAGCCATTTATGAACCTCGCCACGGGCAGAGACCTCTGCAGACATGCTCCCTTGTTGGTTTTTAACCACACGGCTGGGTTATACAATGTAATTTTTCACTCACCGTAATCTCCATTAATGAGACTGTAATCTGACTCTCTGCGGGTTTCTCTTTAGGTACAGCATGACTTTACTGTGACAAGACAAACAAGCAAAGCAAAAGCATTTTTAGTATTACTTTAAAGCTGGTATATTTGGTTTGATATTAAATTTATGTGCAAGTTGTGTAATTTTCTATAAGTGCAAAGCTTTACACTTGAAAAGATACTTTTACATACACAATCTGCTATATTGAACAATTCAGTACTGTTCAATGTACACTAAAAGCTGAGTATTAGGAGAGTGCAGATTGATTAAAGATGTCTGTATACTGTAGGGAGAAGTGAAGTTTTCTTCAAATAACGCTTCATGCTTGATTGAAGCTACAATGACTGCAATAATCCTTAAAAGCGATCTCTGTCCACAGAGGCCAAGCACTGTGAACAGGGTTATCTTAAGTATTGTTATCCTTCATTTGTGTAGACAGAGTGCGATTACTGCTCCAACCGCATGTCACTGTGTGCACTTAGTTTGAGGGCTGTTTGATTTGTTCAAAATTGGTGTTCAATTTACGCTTGTTGTCTCTGTTAGATTTTCGGCATTCCAGATTGTAATAAAATGTCTGCGTTTACTATTCATTGATGTCAAACCTCAGGGGATGGGTAGTGTGATAGCACTGATAGACCTGTCCTGCGTGCCTGATCTTTTGCGTGAGAGGTCCCTGAGGGAGACAGTCCTGCTGCAGGTTAAAACCAACAACAGGTTAATCAGCTATTATTGAGTCATTCTTCTTCCTACTTTGCAGTGGGCAGTAACACAGTAATTATAAAAAGATAATTGAAATGATTTCAGATAAGTCACTCGGTGCCTCCACTCTCTGACCTCCAACCCTGTGCTGATTTGACCTCGTATATAGACTAAACCGCATTAAATTACTGAAAAATTAAACTCAGCAGCCTCACCAGATTCCCAGTTTAATTTAAAAATGGAAGATTTACGATTTCATTTAGAAAACATTTTAAAGGAGCAATTCACCCAAAAATGAAAATTTACTCACCCTCAGGCCACCCAAGATGTAGATGAGTTTGCTTCTTAATCAAAATAGGTTTGGAGAAATTTAGCATTACAGCACTTGCACACAGTTTTTCACTTCACGAGACATTATTTGATGGACTGTAGTCGTGTGGATTATTGTGATGTTTTTATTAGCTGTGTGGACTCTCATTCTGATGGCACCCATTCTCTTATCTATTGGTGAGAAAGTGATGTAATGCTAAACAAACTCATCTACATCTTGGATGGCCTTAGGGTGAGTACATTTTAATGAATATATATTAAAGTTTTAAAGGTCCGTTGTGAACTATAAAACTTAAAATGGTAATCAAATTAAAATAATTTGACTATTCCCAACTATGCAATTTTCATTTCTTGTAATTGCACAGTAACATTTTCCACAGTTCATCCCACATTTAAGCAGTTTAAAGAAATAGTTCACCCAAAGATATGTACTCTACTGAGTAATTCATGAAAACTAACAAGTATACATTTCTAGACTAATTTAATCCGTAGTTCAACCAGTGCTGAAATACGATCTGTCATTATTTACTCACTCTCATGTCATGCCAAATGCATATGCTGAACACGAAAGGGGAATCTTCACAACATAGATCTTTTCCATACAACAACAGATCATAAAGACTAATTTAGTGCATGAGACATACTGCTTTTATAGTGCATTTTTTTTTACTTTTTGGAACTTGACAGTCTGTGGTCACAATGAACTTGTCATTCATTGTATGTGAAAAATAAAGGTGTGAACGGAAAACCTTTTGTGCGCCACGGATAAAAATTAGGATGCAGTACAGCTTTGGAACAACATGAAATGAGAATATAATGGTAGATATTTAATTTCTGGGCTAAGATGGATAATAAAATACACATTTCTTATCCTTTTTCATGCATTAACAGAATGCATCACATGTACAGGCTCACATCTCGAATTTCCTCATCACTATGGGAACTGCATAGGCAATTGACAGGAGGTTTCCCAAGATTGGCTCATCCACCCTTAAATTTGGTCATGTGTGTTTTTCAGATGCCTACACAAACCTTCCGGCACCCTTGTATCACAGCAATTGGATGCTATTGGACTGATATTGTTATGTTGGAAGTTCAGTTATGTATTAATAATCAAGTGTTTCACTGTTTTCACATTTGTAAATTGACATGTTGTTACTGTCATAAAATCCAATCCCCTCAAGGTTGTATATAATTGTGGTTACAGGCTCTGCATCTGACCACGCAGCATCTGGCACACTGACTGATTTATGACTACATTAGTCTGCTATGTTGTATTACATGCAATATGGAGTTTTTTTATGATCATAAATGTTGAGAATTTTATGAACCAATGATTTTTGCTTCCTCTACTCCTGTAGAAGACTACTCTTACCCCCTGGATGACCACAGCTCGTCCATCACGATGCCTTCTGCCTTGCCTCTGTCCATCTGCCCCGTATCCAGTGTGCCTCCACCCACCCAATCAGTGCCCCACCTGAAGACGCCTCTTCCCGATGCCGGTCGACCCCAGGTGCAGATTAGAGTGGGACGGGAATGCCCTCAGAGGGCCAAGCCACCCAGTGGCTCTCGTTCTGGGGTGCGGGACTCCGCTGTTTGCCCCCACATTAAGGATGGCCAGCTGGGAGTGGGCCATGGCAGCAGCACTGCCAAGCAGTCAAAGATCAGCCGTCGCCGGCCAACAAACGGCTGGCTGCCTGTTGGCGTGGCAACAGAAAAGGAAGTATTCATCGTGGTACGTACTCGAGTTGCCTTGGGATGGTGTCAGCACAGACTGTCATATTGGAAGTTTCCTTAAAAGACATTTAGGTGCCCAGAGCAAGACTTCAAGCAGCGGTTCAGTGAAAGAGTTTGCATTTATTCCTGACAAATGACTAAATGATGCCCTAGGCATTTTCCTTTGAACAGCACTCGCAAAATGTCAGTAGTAAACATTGTGAATTGCATTCATTGGAAATGACATTATTATTATTATTATTATTAAATTCCAGTGAGGTTCTTTTAAGCAAATATTTCTGAAACAAATTTTATGCCAGTGGGCAAACCTCAGACAATGAACGGTTGTGTTTTTAAAATGTTTGCACCGTGCCGCTTTTTTTATTTCTCCATTTTAGTGTTTTTATGAACTAGAACATCTGTATTAAATTGAGAGTTTATGAACACAACACTTCAGGATTCAGCAGGCAATCTGTTTAGTCAACCACACTGCTGACTCATGCCTGTACTCGGTCTTTGTGCTGCTCTTTAGGGATTTGGATACTAGTCCTAGCCTAGTCAAATAGAGTAATAAAAACAAGTCAATTTGATGAGAGACTCTACTGTGTAATCATGGTTAGATATATTTTCCCCTTAGTATCATCAGTATTTGTGCAAAATTTCCATATACACATACCTTTAGAAAGTTTGGGGTCAGTAAGTTTTTTTTTAATTTTTTTTTTAAAGAAATTCATTCATGAAAAATAAATTAAATTGATAAATTAACAGTAAAGACATTTGTTACAAAAGAAATATTAAAAATGCTGTCACGGTTGCCTCAGAAATATTAAGCAACACAACTGTTTTCAACATTGATGGTAATAAGAATCATTATAAATAATTTAGCTCCAAATCAGAATATTAGAATGATTTCTGGATGATCATGTGACACTGAAGACTGGAATGGCTGCTGAAAATTCAGCTTTGCCTTTAGAGGAATAATAATGTTTCAGGGATAAATTACAATTATATTAAAATAAAAAACAGTTATCCTAAATTGTAATATTTCACTGTATTGCTGTTTTTACTGTATATTTGATCAAATAAATGTAGCCTTGGTAAGTGTAAGAAATCACCAAATTTGAATGGTAGTGTAGATATTTTGCTGCACTCAATTCAAATATTATTTTTTCTATTTTTAGTGGCATTGCTTTAATTAGCATGTTGACAGCACACCGTGCTTATTTTTAAAGGGTGCATTTTTAAATGAATCTCCTTTAAAGCGCCTTACCTGTGGTCCACATGTTACATGTGTAAGATAGCAAGTGTCAAGTTAAAAATACTTTTTGAAATGCATTTTGAGAGTAGTCATTCAGGCAAACCAGACTACTTGATTAAGCTATCTTAAGTAAAGCTTTAATCACTTAGGCTGGTTTCACATTGACCCTTCTTGGCGTTTTTAAAATGTGTAGTTTTTCAAATGTCTGACATGATCCAAAAGTTTATAATGAGATAGAATGCGATGTGTGACTATATTTTTCATTTTGTTTAAGAGTGAAGACTCCACATCCCTGCGCAGGTGTTATGAAGGAGTGCAGAGAGATGGAGAGGTGATCAGGGTCAGAGACACAGTGCTACTGCGCTCAGGTCCCAGGAAGAAGTCCTCGCCTTACGTGGCCAAAGTCTCTGCCTTCTGGGAAGACCCTGAGTCAGGTAAGTCTTCCTCTAAATACTGTTTTCTCTGGTACATCAATGAAAGTCACAGAAGAGCTCATAATACTTGATGCCTACTTTCAGGGGAGCTGATGATGAGCTTGTTTTGGTACTACCGCCCAGAACACACTCAGGGGGGTCGCAATCCCAGCATGTACTGTGAGGTGAGTCTAGAATTGTTCATGGCACAGCAGTGTGGTCCTCCGGGGACTAGCAATGTCAACATTTGACTTCCTTTGATTAGGATTTTAATAGAGGAAGTAGGCAGCACAAGTTTCCTGTGTTCAGTAAACCGCTGAAATAGGGACACTGGGCAAACAAATGACTCCCAGCACTCTCAAACACGTTACGAACACTGTATATGTACTATAATTCATAAAGGGAATATTTAAGTTGAATTTTTAACATGCGTGCATCTTCCGACATAAATATTTGATTTAATACTACGTCTCAAAAGAATTGTTTTTTTTTTTCTCATTGTATTTGGTGCAATATTTATTTTATACATTTACAGCATGGATTCCCTTAAGTTGATTATAAAATATTGATGGTGTGTGTGAATTTTTCCAGAATGAGATTTTCGCATCTCGGCATCAGGATGAAAACAGTGTGGCATGTATCGAGGATAAGTGCTATGTGTTGACATTAGCACAATATTGTAGGTGAGCGATCATATTTATCGGCTCTTTGCAAGTGTCAAATGTATCATCACCTCCTATCCTTTCTATAAATCAAATGTGATTTGGAATGTTTCAGATTTTGTGCCTTGGTGAAGTGTGGTGAGGAGGGCTTTCCCAGACGTAGCTCCCTGGTCCCTCCTTCCAGCGATGTAATTCCAGCTCATCGTTGCATGCCCAACGACATCGACCCCGACTTGGTGTTTGTCTGCCGCCACGTTTATGACTTCCGCTACGGCCGTCTGCTGAAAAACCTGCAGTAGGTTTGAATGGAGCCATACACTGAAACCAGAATCCAAAACGTTGTAACACAATCAAAGCCCTATCAGCTGGATGGCCACAAGTCTTTAGGGAGGAGTTGTTATTTTCTGTTTTCCCTTTAGGATAAATGCTCTCGGCGTAGCACTTCTGAAAAAGTGAAAAAAGTTGCAACTGTTATCCCTCGTGACTTTATAGAACGGCATTCTGAGCACAACTACCTTGAGTTCAAAGGTACCGATCGCCAAAATGTGATTTTTCACTCCATGAATTTGAGTATTTATTTTTGCAGTTATCTTTTATATTTGCTGAATGAGTGTAAAAAGACGAAGAAATTTAATGCAGGTACATTAAGAATTACCTTGAATTATGGAATAGAGTTCTAATATTCTCTCTTTGGAAGTAACTGCACCCTTATTATTGAACCTAGTAATCTGTGGATTGAAGGGAAAAAATATTTATTTTTAGATAAATTGAACACAAGCTCCTTGTTTTAGGAGGCACCAATCAGTTTGATCCTCAACACAATGGCCAATCATTCATTCAATCATCATAACAGGGTGTAGGGGATCACAGACTTATCATGGGGGACCAAATATCCCAGAATGCATTTGGTTAACTTAACATTCTGTTGATCGACCAATGAGTAATGAGCTTTCGTCCTCCCGTTGCCCATCATGACTTGCCTTATATCCAACACCGAGTTTCCCCGTTTTCTGCCTTCCCAGCAAACCAAAGGTTATCACGCCACTCCTTAACATCCACCTTCGCAACTCCATTAGTTTGCACTAAAACTTATCATTCACCGAGTCAGCAGTCTGGCTCAGTTCATAAATGTCACCTGCTACTGATCTCCAATGCAGGAAAATACTGTGTATTTGTTGTATGTGTACAAAGAGATACGAGAGAACTCGCTAACTGTCAGTTACAAATGTGAATGGACAAACTTTATCTCGTGCGCACAGGCCTGCTTTCAACGTGTGCCCTTTGCTTCTCGTCCTACATGGTAGTTTTGTTACAAGATCGCTAATTATGATATGAGAAAGCTGTTTTATATGGTCTGTTTGTGCCTTTAAATAGTTAACAGTTTTCTATGTGAAGAAATACTGGTTGGTTGATTTTTTTATTTTATTTTTTATTCAAGCCTATTCACGTTTTTGGCCTGCTTGTTTTGCACCACATTGTTATCTGTGTTAAAAAGCATTGATAAGATTGTCTGATTACACTATGCTGACCTTCACACTTCCCTATTTTGGACCTTTTCTTTAGAAGATTGCAGACTTTACATGAACAAAAAAACAGAAGTGAAATAATCTCGTCCTGATCTTCCGTTCTGTTCTCAGTTATTGCAGTAAATGTCATCTCCTAGCATCAGATATGTCAGTTTAGATGTGTTAATGCCATAGCGGTTTCGCGGAACATTTAAGCAGAGCTCGTTTTGCTTTGGTTGGCGGTGTGGTTGAGTAGACTACTTAATGGTTGCTGTTAGTGTGAAAATTATGTATTTTTGAAATGTATACTTCTCTAGAAGAATGTTCTGGATGGCAAATACAACATGTTGTGTACCAAAATGAGGAGAGAGGGAGAGGATTATGTTCATTCTTCTGTATACAAAACTGACCATGAATTCCAGGCTCTTTGCTCCTTTGATGAATGGCTGTTTGTGTGTATGTGGGCGAGCGTGTCTATATATATATATATATATATATATATAGGACTGAGATATATATATTTCAGTGCAGCATGGAAGTACTGGGCATTCTTTGAAATAATAGATCTAGCACAGCGCATTTGTATTATTTAAGATAGAAATGTATATTATAAGAGGAAAGTATTTAAAAGGAATAAATAATATATGAGCATCAAGGTCTTTGTCTCGTGTGTTTATTTCCTTGGCTTCTGATGTATTGCCGTCGATCCAAATGAAGCATAAAGCACATAATTACACATTTAACACCGGTTGTGAGATATTAATAGCTTCTCAAAGCCATCCTGAGGCATCTATGTCAAAAAGCTTCATAAAAAAGTCCATATTACATAATGAACGTTGTGCGCATATTTTTCCTGAAGGCTCTGTGTGTTGCTGTAATCTAAATTAAATCAATGTTCAATTAATATTACAGTGTGTATTAAAAGACCTCATTACTGATAGTATTAGACAAATATTTAAGAAAAAACCTGATGGAGAACAGCTCCTTTTAAATTTTTAGTTGACAATGATTGTCATTTTGATGTTTATTTTATATAGTTAAGAGAACACAAGCTGCACTGGAGCAGTGTTACCACAGGGTGTCATACTGAACCTACCTTGACCCTCTTTTGCCCGACAGCACTAACTCAGTCTTATGAGAAAAATGAGACCATGATAGCTGAACAGTGAAACATCCACCATTTCCATGTCCTCTTTTAATGCAAATCAACAAAAACACTTGTGTTTGTTGTATTTAACTGCCCTGCATTTTAATTTCAATTGATTGGTTGTAGGGTGTATTTACATTTATGAATTTGGCCTTTATCCAAAGTGGTTTGCAGTGCATTCATGGTTTGCATTTATGTTCTCTTGGAATTTTGGATACAGGAAAACATCACTTCAAATATAACATCCACTGTTTTAGAGACATCTGCTTTTAAAGTAATAGTTCACCCAAAAATGAACATTTGATGAAACGTTACACACCCTCAGGCCATCTAAGCTGTAAAAGAGTTTGTTTCTTAATCAGAACAGATTTGTAGAAATGGCATTACATTACTTGCTCAGCAGTGAATCCTCTGCAGTGAATGGGTGCCGTCAGAATGAGAGTTCAAACAACAACATAAAAAAAATCGAAATAATCCACGAGTCCAGTCGCTAAATGTCTTGTGAAATAAAAAGCTGCATATTTGTCCATCATTAAGACGTTTTTCATTTTAAACCGTCACATCTGGCCAAGTCCATAATAAGGATTCCTACAGTGAAAAAGTCCATCCCCTGTTGTCCTCTCACATCAAAATCCACCAACATATTTATTTAGAGCCTTTTTGGAAAAAGTTTTCACAACTTTCACTGGAGAAAGCAATGTTATGGATAGAGGACTCGTTTGAAGCTTTTCGCTTCACAAGACATTAATTGATGGACTGGAGTCATGTGGATTTATGTTTTCATCAGCTGTTTGAACACTCATTCTGACGGCACCCGTTCACTGCAGAGGATCCGTTGTTGAGCAAGTGATGTAATGCTACATTTCATAGAATCTTTTCAAATGAAGAAACAAACTGGTCTACGTCTTGGATGGCCTGAAGGTGAGTACATTTTCAGCTAACTTTCATTTTTGACTGAACTCTTTTCTTCATTGGTCATCTTAGTAGCTTACTGAAGCTGTCCATTTTATGACTTCTGAAATTAATTTTCCTCCTTGACCTGCTCAAACTCTCAGTGCCCTTCAAGCATAACCAATCCCAGAACCAAAGTATGATGCATTTGCAGATTTATTTTGCTACCTGGATCCTTCAATCCTCATGGAGACCAGTTTGGAAAGTACTTGCAAGCAGATGGAAAAATCTGCTAGCTGTTTTATTTACTTTCTTATACAGGTTTCAGGCCAGAAGGCATTTGTTTTTCAGGTGCATCTTGTATGATGCCCAGCACACATTTTACTAAATAAAATTTCCATGCAGCTGATATTATAGAGATATGGATTTGACAACAGCCATGTATGGTAAGTCTTATATGGCATTTGATACACATTTTGAGTACAAATATATGTGCACATTTGGTGATTTCTATATTTTTTTGTTCATTAATATACCTGAGTGCAACAGACAGCTTGAATGGAGTGCACACCATGAGCTAAATTAGATTCTTCTGCAGTCTTTTGTTTCCATTATTAATGATCCATGTGAAAAATGATGGAAGCAATAATGATGTTTTTGGTTTTCAGTTACGCTAATGTTGTAAGATAAGCACATTTTGATGTTGCCATCTGTCCAATGAACAAGTGCTTTCATTGGTTCTTACAGAATAATTGCTGTTTGTTTACCCTGAAGAGCAACAGTTGCTCTCTATATTAATCATTTCAATTTTGCCTGTTTACTCTGATCTGAAATCATATAGAAATGCTAATGCTATATTTGGATCGGTAGGTGCAGAAAACCTCAGCAAGAAAATGTTCTTAGGCATATGAGTAAATCTGGTAAATATCCCTGGCCTGACTTACGAATTAAAAACGTTTAAAATCTATTCATTGCAGGAAAACAAATCATTTTTAACATGCAGAACCAGCACAGATGTATTATTTATTCCCAGTCCAGTGCATACAGTGCATAACAAACCCATAACATATTTACAAACAATTTCATAGCTGTAATCAAATCTTAGATAATGAAAGAAAACGAAAGGATGCTAAATCAAATTTTGCAACTCATCCCTTAACAACCAAATGCACACAGCTAGAGATTCAAAATGTTTCCATGGCATTTAAATCTGTAAGTTAATTGAGCAGGTAAGCAGCCATATAAATATTCACGAGGCATCTGATTTATTCGCATATCAGTTCTTGTATTTAATTTTGCGTATCGCTGTGAGAGACTTGAATGGTGCACCTTTTGCTCAGTCCCCCCAAATAAGATCAGTGAGTGACTCCAAAAAAAAATGAGGCTCTGGATATGAGAAGCGAGAAATATCTCCATTGCTCACATCAGCAGCTTTACAAATGGGTGAGAGAGTAAATGAAATCATCAAGGAGCAGTGTTTCCAGTGTTACCTCTGTTCTTCTTTACAGGCTATTTACGGTGACACATAAAATACATTTAAATGCATTTTTCTGGCTTTTTTTTCCCGGGCAGAATATCATAATTCCTGTCTTGATCTTAAAGAAAGAAGAACAGTTAAAGAAATACATTGCACATAATATTTCAGAGACAGCAACAGATGCTTTAGGGCAAAAATGCTTTTTCTTTTTGTGTGCTTATTCCTCTGTAAACAAAATGCATTTTAGCTACATTTTAACTGTAATATATTCTATCTATAATGTAATTTATTCTATTAATATACAGTAGCCACAAACTGATTTGAACCCCTTAACCGTATTAAAATATGTATATTTTAAACCATGAAAAAATGTAAATATAATTTTTATGCAACAGTTCAATAAACAGGAAGTTAATACAGAGTAAATTGTTTTACACTCACTATAATATTTTGTCTGTTTTTGCTCTGTCAACAGATTCAAAAAAGAATCAACCATTTTGTCTCCTAGCAACCCACAGTATGTCGTTTGGTTCTGGCTGAAGTGGTGTTTGGGTGAATCAGTTGAACATGTTCAGTCAGCAAAAACAAGCACAGACCAGTGCCAAGAGACGCCGACTGGGTTACCACACTAATCTGACAAAACCTGACGAACATGTCTTTGTCTGCATTTGGCAGTGCAGTGTGAAGTTATGTGTTATTTCTGAATGAGTGTTTTCGAGTGAATGATTCAATGACTCACTCATAAAGAGAATCACTTGTTTGTTAAAAATGTAACCTGCGAAAAGAGAAAACAATCCTGATAGGATGGGTAGAATGTCTTATTGACCATATTTGCCCATTCTTCTTGTCATCTTTTGCCCACGTTTTGTCTCTTGAAATACAGTTGTGTAACCCAAAAGATAAGATTTCTAATGTTGACGTTCCTTCACTTCTGTTTACACAGGTAGTTTCTTGGACATCTGTCCTGCAACGAGCCTAATCACCAAAAATAATGTTTTAAAATTCTGTAGGATAACAGTTTAATGCAAAATGTCCAATGTCTGAGTGAATGGTTTTATAATAACTTGCCACATTTATACAATTCAGAAATATGCAATAGATAAAAACTTAGTAATAAAAATATACATTTTCATTTTTGGTATGGTTTGAATTTTGCCATATAGAAGTACTAAATCTGTCATTGCTTGTTATAAATGTTCAGAAAGCATGGAAGAACACTAAGTGGGCAAAATCAGTATGCTTCTGATAGCTTGAGAGCTTGAGATTTGAACGATATGATGGATGTTGCCAGGGAGGAAATGACTTGCAGCTGTTTTACTCTAGATATACTGCACCTGTCTTAGTTTTGAAGCATGATTAGCACTAATAGTGAGATCAAACTGAAAGTGGCCCACTATTCATCTGAACACACAAAATATGATGTACTGTAAATATGTATATGATTACTAGATATACACACAAATACTTAGATTTACTGAAGTACTGATATTGCACAAAGATTTTGCACAGCACAAAGAGATGGACTTCGTTACAGTTAACAAGATTGTCGTTCACATTGCATATTACTTCCACATTGTGTGCAACATTTACAAGCATAAAGACAATAAACACATTCTGAAAGGGTTACAATACATGAAATTCTGAAATTAAAGCATTATAATATTATTTTATTATTTATTATCATTATTTATATTGATAAAGTGTATAATAATAAAGGTGCTTCAAAGGGTTCTTCACAGCGATGCCATAGAAGAACCATTTTTGGTTCCACAAAGAACCATTCAGTCAAAGGTTCTTTAAAGAACCATCTCTTTCTTACCTTTTTATAATCTGAAGAACCTTCTTTCGCCACAAAGAACCTTTTGTGAAACAGAAAGGTTCTTCAGATGTTAAAGGTTCTTTATGGAACCATTTAGACAAAAAGGTTCTTCTATGGCATCGTGAAGCACCTTTATTTTTAAGAGTGTAGTTTGATTGTTTTGTACTTTGCAGTGGATTATTTTTAAGATAGAATACTGGTACAATTTTAAAATAAATTCAACTCAAATCAGTAATTCATTTCCACATTTTTATTGTTTAGTGGGGGAAATAAAAATCTAAAGAAGAGCACCCAGGAGCAGTTCTTGAGTTTCAAATGATAGTGCCTGTGTAAAGCTGTTTTCTCATATCATTGTTTTTTTGTCATCTTCAGTGGAGGCGATGACAGAGTGTTTGTAAACCAGACACTGTTTTCTGGTGCTGCATGAGAAAATGAGATCTCCATCTAGTAGCAACTCTACCTTGAATATGAGCTTCTAGCGCTGGAGGTCACTGAACTCTTCTGAGTCATGCATTTGCATAGTAATGAAATACTAACAGGCCTTTTTCATTTCATTTTACTTTAGCCCGCTGTTGATCAGACAGAGGGGACAATACCTTATCCATCAATGCTCTCAATGCTACTTAACCACTGCTGTGTGATAGATGCTCAGTTGTTGAGCTCCTTTTGTGCTTAAGTAAAGATCATGTTCCATGAAGATATTTTGTAAATTTCCTACTGTAAATATATCAGAACTAATTTTAAATGAAAATTCCTGTTAATGCATGTATAATAGTCTCAAGTTCTCCATCATTCTCTGATTGTTAGGATAGGACAATATTTGGCCGAGGTACAACTATTTGAAAATCTGGAATCTGATGGTGCAAAAAAATCTAAATATTGAGAAAATCGCCTTTAAAGTTGTCCAAATGAAGTCCTTAGCAATGCATATTACTAATCAAAAATTAAGTTTTAATATATTTACAGTAGGGAATTTACTAAATATCTTCATGGAACATAATCTTTACTTAATGTCCTGATTTTTGGCATAAAAGGAAAATCAATAATTTTGATACAATGTATTTTTGGCTGTTGCTACAAATATACCCCAGCGACTTAAGACTGGTTTTGTGCTCCAGGGTCACGTATTGTTGAGAATATTGTTGAGAAAACGTGATTAAAATGTGTATTTGATGTGATTTTATTTTACAGATGCTACTTTAACTGTATTTATATCAGCCTTTACATTCCAATATAATGTAATATAATATAATATCATAATACTTGGAAAATTCCATATATACTAGAAAAATTGACACTTGGTAAAATTATGTTCTTAAATTATAAAATGACTGAAATTTATGAAAACTTCATTAAACGGTATATGTAAAGTTACAAAGGAACTGCAATTTTCTCTGGCAGTGTTAATAATGTTATTAATGTGACTATGTACAGATAACAAAATAATAACTGATTTAAAAAAAATATCTGATTGATTCAATAACTGATTAAAAAATAATCAAATCAAATAAAAAACACCATATTTTCACTTATTTCTATGATAAAATAAACAGTTTCCATCTTTATAATATCGAAATAAAAGATGTAAAGTAGTGCATAGTAGGAATGACCCAAGGAAAACACTTAAATTTAGCATCATCATCTCCAAGGACAATTACCTGTGGCAGTAAAGAAAGAGTCAAGTCAAGTCACCTATATAGTGCTTTATAAAATACAGATTGTGTCAAAGCAGCTTTACAGTGTCAAACAGAAATAGTTTGTCAATAATGCAAAAAATCTATCAGTTTTTCAGTCAGTTCATTGATGATTCTGTGATGTCATCATCAGTTCTGCTCTCTTCCAATAGTGTCTGTGCAATCAAGCCGACAATATTGCCAGAAATTAAGCATCCCCAACTAAGAAAGCCAAAGGCAACAGTGGTGAGGAACCAAAACTCCATCGGTGACAGAAATGGAGAAGAGAAACCAGGCTCAGTCGGGGGGCCAGTTCTCCTCTGGCCAGACGAAACCAGCATGGTGTGGTTTAATTCCAGTCCAGGCTGCAACACAGTTCAGATTGTGTTGTACAAAGATTGTCTGGTTCCTGTGGTCTTTTCCTGATGGCCATCTAGTTGATGCAGGTTTCGCAGGGGATCTGGCTCATCTAGTTGACATGGTCTCTGCTGACATTCAGGGCTGTATCGCAGTGGTTGTGAAGGACTATAATGCGATATGAGCTTGCTCAAGTACTGAGGAGCTAAACCAGCGGTGGCGAACTCCGGTCCTGGAGAGCCGCAGCCCTGCAGAGTACAGCTCCAACCCTAATTAAAACTCACCTGCCTGTAGCTTTCTAGTAACCCTTCAGACCTTGATTAGCTTGTTCAGGTGTGTTTGATTAGGGTTGAAGCAAAACTCTGCAGGGCTGCGGCTCTCCAGGACTGACGTTCGCCACCCCTGAGCTAAACCATTCAGGGCTTTATAAGTAATTAGCAAGATTTTTACATTTATACAATGTTCAATAGGGAGCCAGTGCAGAGTTAACAGAACCGGGCTAATATAGTCGTACTTCCTGGTTCTAGTAAGAACTACAGCTGCTGCATTTTGGACCAGCTGGAGTTTGTTTATTAAGGGCGTAGAGCAGGGGTGCCCAAACTCGGTCCTGGAGGGCTGGTGTCCTGCAGAGTTTAGCTCCAACCCTAATCAAACACACCTGAACCAGCTAATCAAGCTCTAGGCATGCTAGAAACTTCCCGGCAGGTGTGTTGAGGCAAGTTGGAGCTAAACTCTGCAGGACACCGGCCCTCCAGGACCAAGTTTGGGCACCCCTGGCGTAGAGCAACCACCCAATTCAACCAACCTGGCTGGGACATGATTATCAATGTCTACTCTGAAAGGTGAGATTTTTGTTTATTTAACACCCTGATGATATGATTCCTTAGCTTTTTTGGATATTATTAGCCTACATAAGCTGACGAAATAAGCTACTGTAATTGTGAAACGTTTTGTAAGCTGGCTACCTTAATACAACTTCCCTTACGAAAATTAACCATGGTTTAACTATTTAAAAAAAATTGTTACTATAGTTAAAACACGTTACTACACTTTTACTATAATAAAACCATGGTTAATTTTTGTAAGGGTTGTTGGTGTCCCCTTGAAACATTTCCCTTACGAAATTACAAACATTAACTGGTTTTATGATAGTAAAAGTGTAGTAACCACGTTTTTTTGCGTATTGACCAGTATAACCACAAATATGGTTAGTGTAGCAAAACCATGGTTCATTTGTGGTTACCGGTTTAACTATAGCATATAACCATGTTTTTTTGGTTTTATTTTCATAACGGTTCCGTTGTGGTCTGGGGCCGTTTCAGTAAGGAGGTTCAACCAACTCTAAGTTGAAACTTGAACTCTGAGTTGATTTACCCTGAGATGGGAAACTCAAGCTGAATTGAGTTTGTTCAATCCACTAGCTCGTGCACCACGACAATGAAAAGCCATGATCAATGGAGCTCCGAAATGATGATTCACCATGCAGCACCCGACAAAAAGACGTCCACATACTTCAATACGTAATTTAAATTCTTAATCACTGTTATAATATCAAAGGTAAAAAGTGTCAAAATGGTAAATTATTGAACTAATATTAATTTTCATGGTATTCCACAGGCAAAAGAGAAAAAAAACAACAACAACAAAAAAAGCAGCTAAACATGAAGGAAAAACATAATTCAATCAGGTAAAGCTTTAAGGTTCATGAGTGTAGGCTACATGACTTTACAAACTTTTGACATATGAAATAAATATAATTTGGTGTCTATTTCAATGTGCAGCTGCTTTTTCCACATAGTCTAATGCTCTTTTCACATTATTAAATGTTCTCTAATCCAAACTGATGCATTTCTTAATTAGAGTAATGAAATGAACATCTACTCAGCCAACAGCAAGAAGGCTCACAAAATAATGAAGAACAGATGAAGAGGAGATGGCCACAATACCAAGTATTATAAGAATATTAAAATTCAACAGGAAAAAGAATAACTGTTACTTTTGCATTTGTAGGAAATAAAGATGACCAAATAAATGTAACAGCTGTGGTGGTGGGTACGGCATATTTCTTGAACTACCCTTCCGTCTGGTATCCTTTCATTCCATACAGTTGTCAGCTTCATTTTCGGTGGGTTTGTGATCCGGAAACTACAAAAAAATTCTCATTGAGAGCGAGGCACATTTTCCTTACCGCTCTGCATACAGCGGCCTTACTAATGTGCTCTGCATCCCCGGTGTTATACAGAAAACTACCATTTAAAAATGGTACCACTCAAATACAGTGGGAAAAAAAAGTATTTAGTCCGCCACCAATTGTGCAAGTTCTCCCACTTAAAAAGATGAGAGAGGCCTGCAATTTTCATCATAGGTATACCTCAACTATGAGAGACAAAATGCGAAAAAAAAATCCAGAACATGTGGATATGGCAAAAAATTATGGTGAGAATTAAGTTATATTTTAGCAGTTTAAACCACAGAGAGTGATAGTAAGATTCCTACATACAAACAAAGGTACACGGAGCTACAATCGCAAACCTCTCAGCAACACGGCAGACGGGAACCGGGCCCATATGATGTGTATTATGTTTAGTGTCAGGAAGTAATTTAGTTACTTGTTTCCTCATATGGTGAGTCATATTAAGCAGATAGAAAATGAATAAACCATTGCAGTAGTTTAGTATTTTTTTTTAAATCTTTTTTTGCATGAACAAACAAGCAAATAGCTGTTTTAGCTTGCACTGATTAAGGCAAAGTCGGCACCCATGAATCTTTGATTGCTTATCCATCCATGTGAAAAAGAACATGAATGTATTACAATTACTGGTTATTCATCCAATTATCCACATTTTACTCAGTTCTGTCAAATCCAGGGGAGTGAAAATATACTTCAAGTCCATGATTCAACAGTTCAGAGAAAGAATATAAAAAGATTTGGAGTTCAGCTCTTTATGCAGTTTCAACTATTGTTAAAATAAAACCTGTGTAGACAGCTATATAATCACAATGTTGACACTAGCAATCTAGCACAGCTTATGCTGCAAAATACCTGGTATTAGTATGTGTAGGACAAGCTCCAGATGCATGTTGCAGCAGATCGAGATGGTGGTGAAGAGAGGGCGCACTTTAGATGGACCATAATTGATGCCCTTTGCTGGTGAGCATCTTTGTTGAGAGGCTTGTTCTTCACTTTGTCAGATGCCAATTTACTTTTCATCTTTTAAACTCGCCAGGCTCTACAAAAAGCCCACAAGGACCTCCTCTGTTTTCTTGTAATTAGCCTTGAATAAATTTTTCTCTGCACTCAATATTCAGCCCACACTCCCTTTGAATATTCATCCATAAACGTGGCATTCTGATGAGACGTTCGGTTCGCATTTCTTCTGAAGCGTACTTGATATACACAGGAGATTTTAGATGGGTGATTATTTACTCACCCTCATGTCTTTTCAAACCTACATGAATTTTGTTCTTTTAGTGAAACATTGAAGATGTTCAGAAGGATGTTCACACTGCTCTTAGTGAATGGTGACCAGTTGTCAGGCTCCAAGAATGACTAAAAGCACCATGATAGATGGATGGACAGACTGACAATAGATGGATGGATGGATGGATGGATACAGACAGACAGACATAGATAGACGGACGATAGATAAAGAGAGAGAGTGGGACGGATAGATAGATGTGTTTTTTTATGGATGATCAAAGTTCACTGGGTTTGAAACAACAATGAGTGTGAGTAAACTATCCATTTTAAGGCAACTTTCACAAGTGAAAGAACACCGTGCTACTTGCTAGTTGGACAGCATGACTACACTGTAAAAAATTACAGTGAATTTAACGGTAAAAGACTGTAAAAATGCTACAGTAAAAACCTGTTAAATGGTTAACGGTAAATTCCCCTACTATATACGGTGAAAAACTGTATTGGACATTACATGTATTGGACATAAATCTTACGTTAGTATACCATTTTTGGAAGTGAAAAATACTGTATAATTTACAGTGAATAACCGTAAATTGACATTCCCAGAATTCCCTGCGTTACATTTCAAATTTGATGTTGAAATAATTATGTTTCTTAGTTTTTTTCTTATCAGTTTTATATATTAGGGTTGTGTGTTACACCTAATGTTGTTAAATGAATGTTTATTGCATTATTTCAGTTTCATGTGTGTTACCATGATAGTGTTTAGCGTTTGTGTGAATGACACTGTGCACCTTCTATATATATGTTATTATTTAAAAGTTGTTTGTGATGGGCTTTGGTTCATCATGTGACTTTCTCATCACCCCCTGCATTTGGTGGTTATCAGTGTATTACAAAGGTACAAAACAGATTTCAGTACTTCAATAGGTTGGTATATTAACATTATATCAGTTAATGAAATTACGGTATTTAACTGTAAATTTAAGTTAAAACCGTAAAACCTAAAACGTTGCTACCATATTTTTTTACAGTAAAATTCCGGCAACCACAGCTGCCTTTTTTTACCGTAAATTTTCCGGAATTTTTTTTACAGTGTAGAAATTCTGGACAAACAGTCAATGAAATGGAACAAAGAAGGACAAGAAGTCTGAAACATCCTTTATCATCATCTGACAAATCTGTTTCTATACCTTACAAGAGACATTATTTATCAAATCCCAGAGTTAATTTTTATAAGGTAAATATTTAATAGCTTTTAGAAAAGTCTAAAAGTGTGTAAATGCACCTTTTAGACTTGAATAGATCAAATGAATGTGTAATTAAGATTTCAAACGTCCAAATCCATTATTATTATTGTTGTTATTCATCCATTATTGTTATAATCCATTATTTATCTGACACAGAATCCACTAGAAAATAAAGGATTGTTGCAGTAACACTCAGGGTTTACCTCCTATACTGTAAACACAAATGAATCCATGCACTGTATTTTACTGCTGATTTTAGTGCAAAATTAATAAATGTATGTGGGCACAGTTAAATAGACTACTGAAAGGAAAACTAAAATAAAGCTCTAAAAGGTCTTCAGACACTAGAAAAACCATCAGTAGTCTAACACTTATGCTTCATCTGTTTTCTGATGCATAACAATATGAAAGCAGCCAAGTGACTAAAACAAACAAAAAAATGAACAGAAGGTGCAGCAGATGAAAGCACTTTCATAATACAGTAATAGAGAGTCCATGGCCTTTTATGCAGCCTGACAGTGTTTTGTGCATTTGCTTTTGAAGGTGGTGAGCAATAATGTCTGAACTCTGCAGTGTACAAAGCGCAAACCACACTCACATTCACTAGACTACTTATGCAATTCCATGCTCAATAAATCTAAGGTGAATTACAATATTATATGTATACACTAGTTTTTGGTTTAAGTTTAAGAAGGTAAATTACATTAATTAGAAATACTCTCTTCGATATTCGATACTCTAATCGAAATGGCTATGTGATTTATGTGAGCTCATGAAGTCTGGGGTATGATATGTGCTTTTAAATTGAACTGCTTGTTACAGTAATGTGCGCCATGATCATTTTAAATTCAGGATGTTTATTGGGTAATTTGTATTTGGCTCATTTACCATCTGCTGAACCAAAGCCAAATGAAGATACACCATCGATATGAAAAAAGGATCGAGTTTTCAATAAATTATATGAGATTAAATATACAAAAATCTCTATATATTTAAATATATTTTAAATACATTTAATGCAATCACATACTAGCAAGTGTGCAGCCTGATATTCGGGAAAAGTGTTAGCCATTTTATACTACATCTCAATACAGAAAAAAAATATTTTGAGCAAACTTACATTTTAGGCATTTTTGCCAATCATTTGAGTTATTTTTGTCTGTTTTTGCTCTACCAAATGCAAATAGTTCCACAGAGTCACCACAGAGCCTTGCAAGCAACACAACGGTGTTTCATTTCTGAAACAGTGTATTTGAATGAATCGTTTAAAGGGGTCATATGATGCTGCTAAAAAGAACATTATTTTTTTATTACGCGTTGCGTTGCATCGTGCCACGTAAACATAAAACCATGTCTGCATTTGTGATCTGAGAAATGACAAACAACAAGCGCTTCTCTACACTGCTCAAAACTCGCGTTTGAATCGTCAGTGGCAAATTCTTTAAATATAAAAAACGTATTTACAGTCTGTGAGTCAGAACAGCCGGCATTGTAGTCTACTCCACCAGGATCAGGAAACAGTCCTCCATAAAATGCGCTGGACACATCTGAATATTTGGGTTGAACTGTTCTGGAACAGTGTTGTAAATACAACTTAACCACTGATTTCTAGTCATGTCCTTTTTTGGAAGGCCAAACAAAGTTTCGCTTTCACAACGAAGCACACGGCGGACTAGAGTGAGCGGTGGCCGGCGGCGGTGGGCAGGCTTGAGTGAGCGGAGGCGGGCGGCCTTGAGAACGGCGCGGCCGGCGGATTCAACGAAAGACCGGCCGGTGGGCTTGCGGCAACCACATGTGACGACCCCGGGCTGGACTCCGCTTCGTCCACGGTGAAAGCCGATCCGGTGATCCACAGTGCAAAGTTGTTGTATTTCCTCAGCAACCAGCACGGATCAGCTCTAGGCGTGACGAAGCGGATATCGTCCTCTTTTGGAAGACCAAACAAAGTAGTTTCGCTTTCACAACGAAACACGCAGTGCCTTCACGGCATGCCGGCGGCAACAACAATACTACAGCGAGAATTTCTTTATGTGAACATTTGGGCGGTGTTATGCAAATCTTCCCACATCGTGACGTAGACATGTGGGGGCGTGTTAGAACGAGCCGTTTTAGGTAGGCGTGGCTGACCCTTAACTTTTATAAAGAATATCTCTTTGGATTTGAGACTTTAGTCTTTGCAACTTTACAGATCTTCTTTATGCACCAAGAGCTTGTAACACCCCAAAGAGAAAGGAAAAATTGAAATCGCATCATATGACCCCTTTAAATAAATCAATGACTCATAAAGACGTCACTTGTCACAATTAATTCATATAACTTGCAGAAATAATCACTGAAAATCCCACACTATAGACGGAGACCTTGCCTTGTCAAAATTATTTTAGTATTTGTATATGAAATATTTTGGTAGCTCTTTAAAATAAGGTCCCATCAGTTAACACTATTAATGCATTAAATAACATTAATTAACAATGAACAATACATTTATCTTTGTTAATGTTAGTTAATAAAAAATACAATGGTTGTGAAAAAAAATCTAATTATTTCATTTTAGCCTAGTTACATTAAATAATAACAGATACAACTTTTGATTTTAATACTGTATTTGTAAATGTTAAAATTAACATTAACTAAGATTAATAAATGATTTAGAAGTATTTATTATGTTAGTTCATGTTAACTAATGCAATGAACTAATGTTAACAAATAGAACCTTACTGTAAAGTGTTAACAGTATTTTATATTTAACATTTAAACACTGAGCATTCTCAAAGAAGATACTTGAGAATTTATACTGTGCTTGCTACACCTTTAATGTGATGAATTTATTATGTGATGTATTACATTGTATTGTATTACAGAGGATTTTTTGTTTTAAGTCAACCTTGAGTGCAGTATTTAACATCAAGCAGATGGACATACATAATTAATATATTTCCTTAATGCTACTAAATGAATACATTAACACAATGAGTGAACAATAGCTTTTTTTCATTTATACCACCTGTGTGAATTCAAAGCACAAATCCTTATACAATTACTTTAGACATAACATAATTTTCACAGTAAGAAAAAAAGGGTAACACTTTAAGGACCAATTCTCACTATTAACTCGTTGCTTATTAGCATGCATTTTACTAGCATATTGGCTGTTATTACCCTGTTGAAAAAAACAGCATGTTTTGAAGCATGGCAGCTGGTTTGAGCTGGTCCTTAGTTGGTCCTGAGTTGGTTATAAACTGGTTTAAGCTGGTCCTGTGCTGGTCCTGAGCAACTAGCTCCTGCTCAGGACCAGCTCAAAGCAGCTGCCATGCTTCAAAACATACCTAACCAGCATATGCTGTTTTTTCAACAGGGTAGTACTTAAAGCACATATTAATGCCTTATTCTGCATTACCATATGTGACCCTGGACCACAAAACCAGTCATAAGGGTCAATTTTTTTAAATTGAGATTTATACACCATCTGAAAGCTGGATAAATAAGCTTTCCATTGATGTATGGTTTGTTAGGATAGGACAATATTTGGCTGAGATACAACTATTTGAGAATCTGGAATCTGAGGGTGCAAAAAAATCTAAATATTGAGAAAATCGCCTTTACAGTTGTCCAAATGAAGTTCTTAGCAATGCATATTACTAATCAAAAATTAAGTTTTGATATATTTACGGTAGGAAATTTACAAAATATCTTCATGGAACATGATCTTTACTTAATATCCTACTGATTTTTGGCATAAAAGAAAATCGTTAATTTTGACCCATACATTGTTTTTTTTGGCTATTGCTACAAATATACCCCAGCGACTTAAGACTGGTTTTGTGGTCCAGAGTAACATATTTTAGATTCCTTAATCCACCCCATACCTAACCTTAACAACTACCTTGCTAACTATTGATAAGCAGCGAATTAGAATTTTGAGGCAACAGTGATCGTTAATAGATAGTTAATATAGCGAGAATTGGTCCCCAAACTAAAGTGTGACCAACAAAATTTTTGAACATGCTTAATTTTCACAAAAATTAACTATCAAACAAATTTGTGTAAACAAATTGGACAAATAGCATGGCAAAATGGATGAGGCTATATTTTCGCAACACTTTAGCATATTCGGGCGAAACGTTGTACATATAGACACAAGCGTGACCTGAGGGTACATGAGTAGTTTTGGCACAGCACCACAGCACATTTTCCTCAGGAATCAATGGAGTACATATAGCTTTAAAAACAGAGTCATTGGTTTAACAAATCAGTTTTGATTATGGTTCAGAATTTGTCGGTTCAATTCTACAACATAAAAAAGCAACATCTGTGTGCTGGAGAAAAGATTCAGTCTTGTGAAATCTTGGCCATGGGAATGTCAGCTAGAGTGCTAGAAGTATTCAAGCGGAGCATTCGGCTGGAGGTTGTGAGGCTACTCTGAGTATGATGAGGTTTTCTTCTTTGAAATATGTTCTGGCATAGGCATGACAGGAACTTGTTGTGAAGAGAAGCGTAAATGAAGGGGTTGTAGCAAGCTGAGCTCATGGCTAACAAGTGGCACGACACCTGGATCACATTGACGTGATTCTTGCTCAGTATGGCGAAGTCGGTGTCCAAGTCGGATAGGACAATATTTGGCTGAGATACAACTATTTGAGAATCTGGAATCTGAGGGTGCAAAAAAATCTAAATATTGAGAAAATCGCCTTTACAGTTGTCCAAATGAAGTTCTTAGCAATGCATATTACTAATCAAAAATTAAGTTTTGATATATTTACGGTAGGAAATTTACAAAATATCTTCATGGAACATGATCTTTACTTAATATCCTACTGATTTTTGGCATAAAAGAAAATCGTTAATTTTGACCCATACATTGTTTTTTTTGGCTATTGCTACAAATATACCCCAGCGACTTAAGACTGGTTTTGTGGTCCAGAGTAACATATTTTAGATTCCTTAATCCACCCCATACCTAACCTTAACAACTACCTTGCTAACTATTGATAAGCAGCGAATTAGAATTTTGAGGCAACAGTGATCGTTAATAGATAGTTAATATAGCGAGAATTGGTCCCCAAACTAAAGTGTGACCAACAAAATTTTTGAACATGCTTAATTTTCACAAAAATTAACTATCAAACAAATTTGTGTAAACAAATTGGACAAATAGCATGGCAAAATGGATGAGGCTATATTTTCGCAACACTTTAGCATATTCGGGCGAAACGTTGTACATATAGACACAAGCGTGACCTGAGGGTACATGAGTAGTTTTGGCACAGCACCACAGCACATTTTCCTCAGGAATCAATGGAGTACATATAGCTTTAAAAACAGAGTCATTGGTTTAACAAATCAGTTTTGATTATGGTTCAGAATTTGTCGGTTCAATTCTACAACATAAAAAAGCAACATCTGTGTGCTGGAGAAAAGATTCAGTCTTGTGAAATCTTGGCCATGGGAATGTCAGCTAGAGTGCTAGAAGTATTCAAGCGGAGCATTCGGCTGGAGGTTGTGAGGCTACTCTGAGTATGATGAGGTTTTCTTCTTTGAAATATGTTCTGGCATAGGCATGACAGGAACTTGTTGTGAAGAGAAGCGTAAATGAAGGGGTTGTAGCAAGCTGAGCTCATGGCTAACAAGTGGCACGACACCTGGATCACATTGACGTGATTCTTGCTCAGTATGGCGAAGTCGGTGTCCAAGTCACGTATGAGGTTGACCACCTGCAAGGGGAGCCAGGAGAAAGCGAATGACAGAACAGACACCAGTAGGAGGCGAAAGGTCTTGGACCTCTTGCGCCCCCACTTTTCCTGGTTGGAAGGTGTAGCGGCCATGAGCCGAGGCGTAGCTCGGTGTTGCAGGTGGCAGGAGATTGCACAGTAGGATATGGAAACTGCTGCTAGAGGAACAAAATAGGAAAGGAGCAGGAAGAAACATGAATATATTAGACGACTGAGCTCCTGCCCGTGCCAGAACTCCTCACAAACCACCATTTCATGACCTGTTGCTCTAAGATCCAGGTAGACCGTGTGCAGAGCAGTTGGGGTGGACATTGCTAATGCACAGAGCCATATGCTGACCACCAACCACGCGCAGAAAAAACGACCTCCGCGACGCCGAATTGGGTAAGCTACCACCATGTATCGGTCCACCGCAATAGCGGTTAATGACAGAACTGCTGCAAACACAGTCGCGGTCTGCATCAGGGTAACAAAATGACACATGAACTGGCCAAAAACCCAACCGCGCTCATCAAATGCATAAAACGCAGTCAGGGGAACGCAGAACAGGCACATAACCAAGTCAACCAGGGCCAGGTTTCCAATAAGGAAGTTTGTAGTGCTGTGAAGTTTCTTGTTCAGTCCGATGAGGAGGAGGAGGAGGAGATTTCCAGAACACGCTACCAGGACGAGCATGGCATACAGAGGGATGAAGAGTGGCTTCAGGTCCATCAGGAGCTGCAGTCCACTGAACGATGAGGCAGATGCATCTAAAGTCATGTTTTTCCACGATTCGTTATGGAGATAGTCCATGTCCGTCATGGTATGAAGACAAAACACTGACACCTGTTTGAAAAAAAGTGACATGTAAATAGAAGACATTGTAAATGTAAACAGAAAGTGAATGTATATTTTACTGTTCAAAAGTTTGGGGTGAGTAAGATTTTTTTTTATTATTATTATTGTTTTATTCAGCAAGGATGCACTAAAGTGATCAAAAGTGACACATCCTTAATGTTGCAAAATATTTCAAATGAATGTTGATTTCAAGTAAATGTAAAGAGTGAATAATAAATGCTGCTTTCCATTGATCAAAGAATCCTGAAAAAAATGGCTCATTTTCAACATTGGTAATAAATGTTTCTTGAGCAACAAATCAGCATGTTAGAATGATTTCTGAAGGATCGTGTAACACTGAAGACTATAAAGGAATAAATTACATAAAAAAAAAAGAAAACAGTTTTAAGTTTTAAACTATAGCAATATTTCACAGTATTAACATATTAACATGTAACATGACATGAATAATATTCATTAAAATAATTATTATGAATGTTCATTTTGTATATTGCTTGTATATTTGAATATTGGTAATATTAATAGAAATAAATAGGAACTTTAACCATTTTGTACTCTAAATGTCTTATATTTCAATGGTTGTTGGTTGCTGTTGGTAGCTAATAATTCACTGCTAACCATGTTTACGCTTGTATGTAAACTCATATTTAATGTAGTCTGGATCAGAACCACTGCTTTAGAAATGTTTTTTTAAATAAATGTATTGCTGGAACATTTTTGCCTGAAACTAATTCAGCACTTTGTTGGCTCTAAATGACCCTTGTGATATCAGCACAGATCACTACACTGGCCCATGGATGTCCACTTGCAGTATTTTTGTGTGATTTAAAGTGGAGAGGTCATGTACTTTTTGTCTGTAGAACAGAAAGGCCATTCCTAATCTACAATATAAAGGAAAGACTTATGGCAAAGTAATCTACACCTACCATACAAACTGATTAAATGAACAGACTACAGCAGGGATCCTCAAATCTGACCCACGAGATCCACTTTCCTGCAGAGTTTAGCTCTAACCCTAATCAAACACACCTGAGCAAGCTAATCAATGTCTTCAGGATCATTAGAAAATCACAGGTAGGTGAGTTTAATCAGGGTTGGAGCTAAACTCTGCAGCGCATTGGCCCTCCAGGGCAAGATTTGAGGAACCCTGGACTACAGTGTACAAGAAAACATCAAATCTGTGTTCTCTGTCCTCATGAGTGAAGAGATGTACAAATAACCTCTTGAAATGATTCTCAGTCGGGACTTCAGTATGATAATTGCAAAATTTCACGCAATAGCAAATTGCAATAGCAAAACACTTAACTCTTTCTTCAGGTTCTAAAAGCTACAGTGCTTTAGTGTATCTCTTTGAGATAAAATTCCATGAACAGCCACTTGTATGTACAGTACTTGTGAACAAGAAGTCTCTTTGAAATGGTCTAAGACTGAAAAACTTAAGCAGACTTTTTGGCTTCTATCTGTTAGAGGACCCTTACAAGATGTTAGTTCCTCAGACTGACACGTGTTCACTGTAAAAGATGAATGGAATAAGAAATAATAGAACAAGAAAAAAATTATCTGCTGTTGAAAAAGCTTATTATTACTTTTCGGCAAATTTAATTAATTACTTTACAGTTTGCATGAAAAGCAATTGTGATTTAATGTCAGTTTCAGTTTTGACAACATGACCCATACTGGGAATATTAATATAAAAGCATAGGACAGTTCTAATGAAACATCTGAATAAACAAACACAACAGAACAAAAGACAAATGGCCTGTGTAGATTAGTTTGCCTAATGCATTCATATTGCTGTAAGTGGATTTCCATTATTAATGGACAGTTATGGGCACTCTGAACATGCAGAGAACACTGTGAGACTGAAAGTCCTGTATGTTGCTTTCTGTCAAATAGTCTACAAATAAGATCTGTTCTGAACATGCTGCTACTGCTTCCCACCAGACCGTATATGAACAGCAGCAGAGCTCAAGTCTAAATGAAGACAGCAGTTACATTACTCAGATCCTTCTCTCCTCAGCACTAGAGAGGTCATTTAACAGTTGTAATGGGGGAGCCAGTCCCCACAAACCTAAAAAGACAGATTCAGTCCAATAATGTCCAAACTGCAGTTTCAATGCAGCTTCAAAGGCTCTACACGATCCCAGCCGAGGAATAATGGTCTTATAGCTAAACAATCAGTCATTTTCTAAAATAAAAAACATACATACTTTTTAACCACAAATGCACATCTTGCACTAGCGCCGCATCCGCAAATTCACGCATTACGTAATCACATTGGAAAGGTCACGCACAATGAGCTTTTCGTCTGTGTACTCCGGTTCAAAAAGTAGGGTGAAAAACCATTGAATTTTCTCCTCCAACTTCGAAATCATCCGACGTCATTGCTTTACCTTTTTTTGTAAAGAGCATTTGACTTTCTTTGCACGTTTGCTTTGTAAATACTGGGTCGGTACTTCCGCGCAACTTTTCCAATGTGACTACGTAATGCGTGAAGTCGACCTAGTGCAAGACGAGCATTTGTAGTTAAAAGGAATAAATTATTACTTTTTAAAGAAAATTACTGATTGTTTTGCTAGATAAGACCCCTATTCCTTGGCTGGATCGTGTAGAGCCCTTTGAAGCTGCATTAAAACTGCAATTTGGACCTTCAGCCCGTTGGCCACCATTGAAGTCCGTTATATGGAGAAAAATCCTGGAATGTTTTCCTCAAAAACCTTAATTTCTTTGTGAATGAAGAAAGAAAGAAACTAACATCTTGGATGACATGATAAATTATCAGGAAATTTTTATTCTGGAAGTGAACTAATCCTTTTAATGGATCACAATATTTAGTTGCTGTCCACAACAAGACCCCATATACTCTTAATTCTCCTAGCACTGCTGGTCAGTACAGCAAACAGGTTAATGCTGTGATAAGGTTATTTCTCTGGGCTTGGGCACTCTTCCTCCTCAATTGGCTTGTCAGTTTGGGTTGAGCTGGCAGGAGCCTCACTGTTCTGTGTGGGCAAGAGAAGGTACTCCAGCTCTTCTGCGTTGATGGCCACCCTTTCAGGAGACAGCCAGCGCTTGAACTGCTCCAAAGCACTGCAGGATACACAAGACCAAATAATTACACGCAAACCGAAGAGCTGATTAGGTTCATTTGACCACAGAAATAAATGCCATTTTTTGTATCAGCAAAGAGAAAAAATTATATTTTGAAATTACCTGGATTTCTGAATAATAGCCTAATCAAGGTCATTAATGGAAAAAAATCTTTAGGATAATAATATTCTAATTAAAATATTGCATCTTCAGAGGACCTCAGGACCAATTACAATTGGTAAGGTATCATCACCATTCCCTACTTGCACCAGAGTGGGCTTCTTATCTGGCTAAGCAGCTGCAAGCATACTTGCCATGGGTGATGTTGGGTCACAGACGCAATCCAACAAAAGCGTGGTTCAAGCAGAATAAATTAAGTATTTTAGACTGGCCAATTCAGAGTCCTGACTTTCCTCTGACATGTTATTGTGTAATCTAAAGTAGACCATTCTAGTGAGAAATTGTAGAAAATATATATATGCTGAAACAGTCTGGTGTGTGGGCAGAATGGTCCAAAAAAATATCAGCATTTTCCAAATAGAAAGATTTTTGGGGTCAAGATTTATTTATTCAGATTTTTTTTTTAAATTCTCTCGTGATCACCAAGGCTGCATTTATTTAATCAAAACTACAGTAATATTGTGAAATATTATTGCAATTTACAATAACTATTTAAATATATTTTAAAATGTAATTTATTGCTGTGATGGCAAAGCTGAATTTTCAGCAGTCATTACTCCAGTCTTGAGTGTCACATGATGAAAACCGTTGTGCTTTTTTATGGAAAGGTTTTACGGAAACTTTTCAGGATTCTTCGATGAATAGAAAGTTCAAAAGAACAGCATTTATTAAAAGTTGAATTTTTATAATATGTTGACATTTATCCCATCTGCAAAAGTAAGTGAGGCTGAATAGTTCAAGATGCCTGAGAGCAACAGATCTCATCCTTACAGTACCTCTGATCGAAGTTCCCTTCCTGGAACAGTTCTGAGGTTTGGGCATCATGAAGGAATCTATCCCAGCATTCCTTTTTAGCCTGGGACAAGGAACGGAGCATTTCCCTTGATGTTACATCATTCGATTGTCCCTTGATCCTTTTCAATCGATTTTCTGTAGCAAAATAACATGCTCTTAGAAACCAAATCAACAGGCCGTATTAAATACCATGCTTATCAAATGGAATTTCCTGTACCTAAACTGGCAATATAAACCTCAGAGTCAGCCATTGGTTCCCAGGGGCTGAAAGAAGCTCTGGGAGAGTTGGTCTGAGGGTTTCCTGGAGAGGAAGGCTCAAATGAGTCTGTAAATTGTCCACCATCCTGTTCCTGAGGCTCTGGCAGACTGGAGCAGATCTCAGTCCACAGATCTCCACTTGATTGGACCGCATGAGTTTCGAAGTCGTCGATCATCACGTTTCTAGTAATTAAAGCACATTTTTAATGAAGAATTAGTTATAAACAATCTGCAGCGACATGCGTGTTGTAAACACATGGGATATCAACATTAATGGTTTAAAAATAAAAAGACAGGCTTGTCAGGTTTCTATAAAGGAAAAAATGCTACGTTTTAACAGCGATCGTTTCCATAACAAAGTCTTAATGATTGTTGACATTACTAGGTCTCAAGCAAACCCATATAATGGAGCAGTAGAATGAATCAGTCATAAAATGAACATAGTGGTGCTTACCTAGAAGTACAATGCACCTCAGACCTAAAAGGATATATTAAAAGGAAAAAAAATACAAGCATTAGCATTTAAAACCCATCCTTCTCTATTGCTTTGCCTTCACTGCTGCTGAGAAGCAAGAAGTAACCGGCAGGGATTACCCGCCGATTTTGATTGGTCGTTACACCTGTCCGTCAGTAACTCCGTGAATGTGATTGGTCGTAGAGATGTGTTTGGAAACACTACTTCCGCTTACTTCTTCAGCACGTTGACATCGGGTCGAAATTTACGAGTAAGATTTTTGATATGTTTTGATAGTTATGTACTTGTCATTTACATACACCTATTTAGTCTCAGTTACCATTTTAAAACAATAGTATGCTAACATGTACTGGAGACGCTGCATGTTGTTCTTTTTATTGCTCTGTGATATTTTTGGTTGTACGTTTAAAAAAAAAAAAACCTACGTACAACATTTTTAAAGCCCCGTTTGTTGCCTATATAATAATATTCTGTTATTTCATTGTGTATTTGATGTCCGGCGTATGAATTTTGGTCAGGTCCGATTTTCACGTTTGTTGACCTGAATCAAGGACGCATGTTGAATGCATCAGTGCTCTGAGGTCCAAAGACAGGTAGATCCATATATTAAACCTATTAAAATGAATGAACAAACACACTATTGCATGCATCACTAATTCGATTACTTTTTTGGTTTTGATTAGTTTACACAAAATTAAATGCATGTAATTTTTTTTTTTATTTTTTTTTTTTACATCTGTTGGGGGAAAAAACATTAAACCAGCTTAGGTTTGCTGCTTTTAGTTAGTCTCCCAGCTTGTTAAGGTTGCTGTGTTAGTTGGATTTGAAAGGGTTTTAAGGACTTTGAAGACCAGCTTGGCAAAGTGTAAGTGGTTTAAGTTGGTAATCTTTTTCAGCAGGGTAAGACTCAGGACAGGTGTAGGTCAGAGTGAGTTTACAGACTGTCCAAACTTGGCAGTTGTTGAAATCCAGACATCATTTGTTGCAGGCAGTGCTTGTTAGGCAATGCAGACGCTGCTCAGGCTGGCAGCAGTAGTGGTCCCTATGGGTTTGCTGCTCTCCAGAACCATGGCATGGATCTCTAGTGGCAGAACACATATAGAACTCATCACCCGCTTAAGAGGTTAGTAGAGAGATAGTGATATAAAAGCAATGCTTAGATGTTATTGTACATCTCAATACACAAATGTCATTTAATGGACAGATTCAGTAGTAAAGAGCTTAATGTTGTCCTTCTGTGACAGATCATGCAGTTATCCGCAGTGACAGAGTGTTTAATGCCATGCTTGCCACTGATAGAGGGATTTATTCCAGAGACCACCCTTATGCTGACTCTCCCCAGTCCATAGGTGAATTTCATACATCAGCATTTACTGATGATATATTACAGTGCACAGCATAAATGAGTACACCCACTTCTGAAACTGAACATATTCAGCAATTACTCTTTGCTTAGAAGACATGTTATGGTTTTTTAGAGATATAATATTCCAGCAAGTCTGCTTGATCAGTTACCAAAGAAGAATGTTAAAATTCCATTTTCTTATCAAAGTGATAAAATGTTGTGTTGCAAAAATGAGTACACTCTCCTGGAAGGAGGTTTTATTTATTACTAAATAAAACAAACAAAAAATAATAATTCTGGTGTAAGGTTAAGGCAAGTATTGATCAACAGGTAAGTATGTTGAACCAAAACTGTTAAAGGTAAGTAATTTCTTGATAATTAAGTGTTATATGGCCCACTGAATCATACTCAGACTTAATGCTGACAACAATGAAACCACTTGAGAGAGAACTGTCAGCAGATTTATTTATAGCATAAAAGAGGACAATGCTAAACAAATTATTGTTTTAAGTGTGAAAATATAGCCAAAGTAACACAGAAATTCAAAAACAATGGACTTGTGAAAAGGCCCCTGAAATAATCAGGTCTTCACTTTAAGATGAGTTTTTGCTAGAAAAAGAGCAGGAGAAACACTGTGAAAGTGTCTCAGAGCCGGCAAAAGCTGTGAAAAGAGTGACACTTTATCTCACAGAGTAAGATGCAGCATGCAGAAGTGACATGCATGGTTGTTTATCCACACCAGAACT
>NW_015505370.1:1649722-1656563 GCF_001515645.1 Sinocyclocheilus grahami
TGAGTTTTTGCTAGAAAAAGAGCAGGAGAAACACTGTGAAAGTGTCTCAGAGCCGTGACACTTTATCTCACAGAGTAAGATGCAGCATGCAGAAGTGACATGCATGGTTGTTTATCCACACCAGAACTGACTGTAGCCAAAGCACAATAAACTCATTTAGCTTTTTCCAAGGCCCATATTTACAAAATATAGACTTCTGGGAATCCATACTCTGGTCTCATGAGACCAATTCAGTCATTTCGGATCTAACAGCATCCTAAATGTTCTGGTGTTGCTAGAGGAGGAGTACAGAGAGAATTGCCTGGTTCCCACAGTGGCATTCAGTGGTAGTAAAGCTCTTTTATAGGGATGTATGAGTGCTGAAGGTGTGAGGGAGTTGTACTTTATCAACGCTGTCATGAATTCACACACCACTCTGTGATGTAAGACTGAAACTTACTGAAATCTTAACTTACTTAGAAAATACTGATTCTAAAACTGAAGATGCTACCCTCTTCTCATTCCCTGCATTGTTGGGCTTTTTTTTAACATGACAATGAAGATATTCATTCTCCTGAGGTGGAAATCCTTCAGTGGACATGTATTTCACTCAATCTTAACACTCTTGAGCTGCTGTGGGAGATTCTGTTGAGACAAGCGGAGCAACACTCCCCATTAAAGACCAGAGCATTTAAGGAGGTCGTCCTCCAGGAGTTAAACAGGACAGATGTGAAAATTTGTCATGAACTTGTACACTCCATGCCAAGAAGTGTCAGAGCAGTGTACTTAAGAGTTATGGAGGACATATTAAGTTCTAGAATATTACACTTCTGTACAATTCTGCAATCCTTAATGTAAACAAAAATTGGCTAAGTTTCTTATTTTACAGATATTAATGGCATGTATTTCTGTTTTTATTAAGAATATGTTTAATACATTTCAATTTTGCCATCTTTCTATGAATTATATTAGTGATCATTAAGAAAACACATCTTTTATATTTAATCAGAGGGGGTGTACTCATTTATGCTGTGCACTGTATATTGGTTTGAAGACATGAAGCAAACTAGAAAAAAAAAATGCAGAGCCATTTTTCACTCACACTGTTTTTTTTCTACAAAGGATACAAGGCTACAATCAGTGCCCCTCATATGGTAGGTCAGGCAAACACTTCCAAAATAGTTGTCACTGTTATATTTAATATGCAATAATGAATGACTTCTTGTGTAGCATGCACATGCTCTGGAGGTCCTCAGTGACAAGTTAACAGAAGGAGCTTCAGCCATGGATGTAGGTTCAGGAAGTGGATATCTCACTGCATGCTTTGCCAGAATGGTGAGCGCTGTCTTTATATATATATATATATATATATATATATATATATATATCATGTTGAAGAAGAAAATACAATTCTACACCAACATGAACAATAATTCAAATTTTAAACACCAAGACACAAATCTATATAACAAAATTATATACAATAAAATCTAAACATCTTTCATTAAATTTTTAAAATTATTTTACATAATTATTTTATTTAATTAGATATACAGATTCCTGTTGTACATTATATTTTGCTATGTTTATTTTGCAGGTAGGACCCTCTGGAAAAGTAGTGGGAATTGACCACATAGATGAGCTGGTGCAAGCCTCTGTGAAAAATGTCCAGGAGGACGATCCAGAATTGCTTGCCTCTGGACAAATTAAATTAGTGGGTGAGTGATTAAAATAATTTATTAAAATAATATGTTTTTTTGTATGTTGAAGCACAAACATTCTCATTGGACCCGTTTATGTTATTGTTAGTGACATTACAAGAATGGTTTAACAATCTTGTTTTTGTGAAATGCTTTTCTTTTTTTTCGCCTTGCAGTGGGTGATGGGCGGTTGGGTTATCCTGATGAAGCCCCCTATGATGCTATTCATGTTGGAGCAGCAGCTCCTACACTCCCTAAAGCTGTATGCACATAATGAATTAGACTTAATTGTTGTTCACATAGCCTGCAGTAGTCTTATTATACGTATGCATCAACAGCTCCTGGAACAGTTGAAACCAGGTGGGAGACTTGTTTTGCCTGTGGGCCCAGAGGGTGGAAGCCAAGTTCTCGAGCAGTATGACCGTCAGAGTGATGGTACTTTCCTCAGAAAAGCACTGATGGGTGTGGTTTACGTCCCACTGACAGACAAACGCCGCCAATGGCCAAGGTATGCATCCAGTCCTTATGAGATGAAGCAGAATAGAGTGATTTATATTGTACTGTAGCTCATCACATCTATGTGGCTGTTGATTTGTTTCTCTTCCCAGTGATGAGCTCTGATTGCAGTATGGTTGCCCCTGCAGGAGATGGCGCTGGTGCTGTGGTTCAGAAAGCCCTTAGGGCTGAGGGAATGCTCTCATCCCATCTCCACCTGCTGCCTAGCAACATACTCGTCTAGATCATTCTGATTCTTGACTTAAAACTGAAGTTCAAATGCAGTAACTGCTAGAGGACTGAAATGAATACTGAATTCTCTGAGGTGTCTCTTCACATACTTAAACTGAGTGAGCAAGAACTTCCATATCTAAGGCTTGTGATCTCAGTATGCTTCATAAGTGGCCGTGTTCAGCTTTAACATACTATACAGCAAGGAGCAATCGAAATATAGAGTACAGTTATATGTGAAAATGTAACTGCTACCATGCTAACTTTTGATTAATCATTTTGATGTCTCACTACTAAGTTATATGCCAAGACTTAAATAAATGGGAAACAAAAATATTTTTAGCTGTTGAAATTAAAAATGAGTTTAAAAATTAAACTCTTTCTTTTGTAGTCTGTGCATGGAGTCAGATTTTGAGTGTTGCTGTTGTCTAATCAACTGTGTGATTTAAATTAGATTTTAATTCTGAAAATGTATTAATCTAAATGTTAAATGTACACAATTAAATGTAAACATAATATAAGGCCTTGTGTTTTTTTCTCTCATTATTAAAGCTCAGTATACTGTACTATGATATATGATTTATTAATTACTATAACCCATTTTTTTTATCTTTGCCTAGAAATGTAAAAATGCATAGAACTGCATTAAAAGAATAAAAAATAAAAATAAATGCACATATATCTTGTGAAGAGATATGATATTAATGGCCAGTGTCAATAGGAAAAAAAGTTACAGATTAATTCACTAAAGATTATATGTGTTAAACAATAGCTGTTAATTGATTCAGTTCAATATTCAGTAAATGTGCACATGAAAATAATTTAAACTTCAAGTTTCAAGAAAGAATGAAATGAAATGAAAGAATTCATACAAAATATTTATATAATACTTTTAATTAGGCCTGCGAAATAGAATAAAAGTAGAATGTGGAATAAAAGTAGAATAGAATAAAAGAAGAATGTAGAATAAAAAGAATGTAGAGTAAAAGAATAAAAGTAGAATGTAAAATAAAATAATAAAAGTAGGATTTTGAGTAAAAGAATAAAAGTAGAATGTAAAATAAAAGAATAAAAGTAGAATGTAGAGTAAAAGAATAAAAGTAAAATGTAAAATAAAAGAATAAAAGTAGAATGTAGAGTAAAAGAACAAAAGTAGAATGTAGAGTAAAAGAACAAAAGTAGAATGTAGAATAAAAGTAGAATGTGGAATAAAAGTAGAATAGAATAAAAGAAGAATGTAGAATGTAGAATAAAATAATAAAAGTAGAATGTGGAATAAAAGTAGAATGTGGAATAAAAGTAGAATAGAATAAAAGAAGGATGTAGAATAAAAGTAGAATGTGGAATAAAAGTAGAATGTGGAATAAAAGAAGAATGTAGAATAAAAGAAGAATGTAGAATAAAAGTAGAATGTAGAATAAAAGAATAAAAGTAGAATGTAGAATAAAAGTAGAATGTAGAATAAAAGAAAAGTAGAATGTAGAATAAAAGAAAAGAAAAGTAGAATGTAGAATAAAAGAAAAGTAGAATGTAGAATAAAAGAAAAGAAAAGTAGAATGTAGAATAAAAGAAAAGAAAAGTAGAATGTAGAATAAAAGAAAAGTAGAATGTAGAATAAAAGAAAAGTAGAATGTAGAATAAAAGAAAAGAAAAAGTAGAATGTAGAATAAAAGTAGAATGTAGAATAAAAGTAGAATGTGGAATAAAAGAAAAGTAGAATGTAGAATAAAAGAAAAGAAAAAGTAGAATGTAGAATAAAAGTAGACACATTTTTACACCACAAATAATTCGTAAACAAATGACGTCACATGATGTCATCAACCCAAGACGGAAATAATTCTGTCATTGAGGCGCTGCATGGCATGTTCACGTGTGCGAAAGGGAAGGTAGCAGGTTTAAATGCATTACTTTGCTTTGGAAATGAGAAAACAATCATTTTCTGAGACACTTGTATCGGAACAAAAACGTGAGTGTTAAAACTCTGGGAACGCTACGTACAGAGCTAAATGTCAGGACAAATAGTGCGCAAGTCTAATACTTCTGAACTTCGCAAAACAACAGTTCTATACTCAAGTACACGCCATGGAGACTGAAGAAGACAGCTGTGATACGGACAGCACTGTTAGAACAAATCGCGGTAAACGTAAAAACGAGGAGACGGATGAGGCAGCAAAACAAGGCAAACGTAAGAAGCAGAAGAAGTGCGGCAAACAGCTGCGTCCCGGAGAGCGGTACGTGCCTCCGCCACAGAAACGCAACCCAGGCGTGAGTTTCAGCCGAGAACATTTTGCGGAAACCTCCTACTATTTTGAAAGCGGTCTTCGCAAAGTGTATCCTTATTATTTTGATTTTACGACTTACTGTAAGGGACGCTGGATTGGTAAAACACTACTAGAGGTTTTTAAGAGTGAATTCCGGGCGGAGTCTCTGGATTACTACAATAAGGCGGTCAAAGAGGGGCGTATTAAATTGAATGAAACACCTGTGGATGACCTGAATATAATACTAAAGGTAAGAGATCACGTGACAACACTCACTGACTGTCTCTTTATATGTGCTGGTTTGTTTAATTGTTTTGTATCTCTTTTGCTTGTCTAGAATAATGACTTTATGAGGAACACAGTGCATCGTCATGAGCCCCCTGTGAGTGGGAGGCCCTTGGAGGTTCTGGTGGATGATGGTGAAGTGGTGGTGGTGGATAAACCCGCCTCACTTCCTGTGCATCCCTGTGGCCGCTACCGTCACAATACTGTCATTTTCATTCTGGGAAAGGAGAAGGGCCTTAGTGGCCTCCACACAGTGCATCGACTGGACCGCCTCACCTCAGGTGTGCTGCTGTTTGCTCGTACACTTGAGGTCTCCAAAAAACTGGATGCGATGGTTCGTGAGAGACAGGTAGGACAACATTTCTAAATGGCATTTGGTGTACGGTCTTAAAAATGTAGCATTCTGTCAGTCACAGTTTGTTGGAATTGCAGATATAAGTAAAGGTTAAATTATATCAACACTGAAAATTATTTGACTTATTCTTGAGCTTTGGAAAACTGTTGACCAAAATCTGTTTACAGTGGTTGGTACTAGTCTAAAGGGGTACTCTGACCCAGACCCACAGACTTATGGAGAACTAGGAGTGTCGCTTAAAAATAAAATGGAAAAAATCACTTAATTTAAAGCTGCAGTCCGTAACATTTTTTAGTAAAAAATGATCCGAATCAATATTTGAGCAAGTACATAACCAGCCAGTGTTCAAAACTCTCGCCTTGTTTTAGCCCGATTCACAATGGTCATCTTATAATAATGTTTTCTAATTTGAGTGGGACAGGTAGGTTTTTGTGGAAATTCAAGCATGGCACTGCGTCATTACGTCACGTCTGTAAACATAAAGAAGTTGTCCCGGCTAGTAGGCTATCGCATGTGAGGATCCTGCAGGTGGCGGATCGTTTATAGCCTTTTCTCACAGCAGCCAGAATAAATGTATCATTTTGATGGCGGATTGTAATCCAGAAAGGATTATGTGTTTATGAAACATGTGAATGAAATTAAATTATATTCCAGTTATAAATGTGCTTATGATTACAGATAGCCTGGGATTACACAAGATTTGTATTTTAAAGAAAACCAGTTCGAAGGGAGCATAATTTGCTTTTGGGGTTAAAAGAATTTCTTAATATGAAATTCAAAGAGTATGACAATTAGATTAGACTGTGCAGAAATTGAAATCTACACGCTAATACACACTACTCAAAGTCACCAATGCTGATGTTGTTAACATTAATCATTTGAGAATAAAGTATAACAATAATAATAATTTGAACGGTTTGATGTGATATGAGCTAACCGATCTTTAGATTTAATCACCATTGGTAGCGAGATTTATGGTAATGCTTTTTTCCTCAGTTGGTCAGAACAAATGTGGCAAACTTGTTACTTACTTGTTCAGATGGTAATATATGGTGAAAATTCTTATTTGGGTCATATTCCTAGACGTAGGCTAGAATCTGTGATTGTGAAGTACAGTAAATATCCACACCGGTGTGGTGACTGACTGCCACACATACTCCTCAGAACATTAGATTCATCCGTGCTGCAGCCGTGCCGACTCACAACCCACGCAAGCTAGATAATTCCGCACACAGCTGCAATTCCAGGTTTTCAAACAGAGATGGCAACAAAGAGGCAAAACTTACGGACTGCAGCTTTAATAATTAAAAAATAGAAATGCTAATTTCAATATCACTTTTCAAATGAACAAATAAATAGACATTAAAATCTATTTATTTAATTAGTTTGAATATGTAGTTGTGTAATAATTGCAATTTAAATAGCATTTTTATGAAGCAATTACAAATTGCATTTCTTTTTATATATATATATATATATATATATATATATATATATATATATATATATATATATATATGTAAAAAAAATGTTTA
>NW_015505370.1:1656728-1665578 GCF_001515645.1 Sinocyclocheilus grahami
TTATATAGCACTTTTATAAAAAAAATACAGAATGTATTTCTTTTTATATATATATATATATATATATATATATATATATATATATAAACTTGAAAATCAAGTTTAAAAATGCCATTGGACACACAGGACATTTAAACAATGTTTTTTTTCCTTTAAAAAACAGCCATTTGAAACTTGCATTTAAATATCAGTTGTTAATGTGTTATTTTGTTACAATTAAATAACATTCTTTACACAAATTAAAATTTTATCTGTGTATATATTTGTCCCTTTGAAAAGGGATAATTAATTTATTATTTTGATGTTATATTTCACAAAATTTTTAAACGTGAATTAAATAAATGGAAAAAAATTGGATATTGTGACCACAAATTCAGAATCTGCTCCCACAACATAATTTATGGCCAGGTTTTTTTTTCTTTTTTTTTTTGCATGTCATGTGCAGGTCTCCTTACTAAAATATTAGCTAGAAATTACAGTGTATGCAACCTCTAAAAGTCTGGAATTGTCAGGCAAAAGTCTATAACATGCATTTATAAAATAGATGAGGTGAATTTTCATTTCATGCAGATTTAAACTATACTTTCTTTTCTTTATTTTTTCAGTTAGAGAAGGAGTATGTGTGTCGTGTGGAAGGGGAGTTTCCAGAGGGTGAGGTGGTGTGTGAAGAACCCATCCTGGTAGTGTCCTTCCGCGTGGGCCTCTGTAGGGTGGATCCCAAAGGCAAAGAATCCCGAACAGTTTTCCAGAGACTTCGCTATAACGGGCGCTCTAGTGTGGTCCGCTGTCTGCCTCTCACAGGACGTACTCACCAGATTCGTGTTCATCTTCAGTTCCTCGGCTTTCCAATCCTCAACGATCCCATCTATGGGTCTTCTGCATGGGGTCCAAACAGAGCCAAAGGAGGGCTAGTGGGTATGAGTGATGAAGAGCTTCTAGAAGCTCTTATAAAAGAGCATTGTTCAACAGAGAATCTGCACTTGTTGGATTTGCCTGATGAAGAGGTCTTAGGAAAGCAAGGGCCGAAGACAGAGTGTATTGATGGTGTTCAAGAACACAATGATCAAATAACTGCACCTGCGTCGAGTGGTGTTGTGTGTGATGACGGTTTGCGTAAATTAACACAGGTGGAAGTAAAGGCAGAACGTAGTCAAGAACTTCACAAGAGCACATCTGCAGCTGAGACTGCAGACAAGATGAATGGTGCTCATAAAGAAAATGATTCAGTATCAGATGAAGCCTCCAGAACTGCAAAATCAAATGCTTTTGTCAGAGATAATTTATGTGGTGAGTGTAAAATTGTGCGACCTGACCCAACGGAGAAGGATTTGATTATGTACCTACATGCATTACGATACAAAGGACCTGACTTTGAATACACCACCAAAATGCCTGACTGGGCTAAAGAAGACTGGCTTCAGGATTAAACTAAAATCAGATGTATTCATGCATCATTTGTTACCTGATATTACCGCACGTGTTTACAGAGATTTAGTTTTTTTGTTCTCTTCGATTACTGAATATATTCTGAGTGAATTAAAAAAAAATTCTTTAAATTTCTTTTCTTTTAAGATTCGTGGATTTATTAGTCAGTATTGCGGTGCATTTCTGTTTCATCAATTGTTTTGTTTCAGTTCCTTATATTTGAGAAGGAAAACATCTCATCTGACATGAGCATACAGCAATGAGATTTTTTTTTTTGTGGGAATAAAAATAAATCATTATAAATAAATCATTTAATTAAAATGTGTCATGCAAAATACCATGTTATGCATAGAAACGAAGCTGAGGTTTTTAATTGTCTTATGTAGACCAGTTTCAACTTGCATACGAACTCAAAACCACCAAAGAAAGTCATTGCAGTGTAATCTCAAATAAAAATATTTTTATTTTTTTAATGAACTACTTCATCATAGTTTATCTTCAGACAACTTCAAATCTGACTTTACGCACAGGCTATCAACAACAGTAGTTCCACACCAGCAGATTTTATAATACAGCTGCATAATTTCAGGGAAAATTTTTTTTTTGGCACAAATCATTCTTACATTTTGGCACTTTGTATTTTAAGATGCTTTGACAATGTCAAGTACACATCCGCTGGCCTTAATGAAGTAACGTTTAATGAATCTGAATATAAAAAGAAGGATGTTCTTTCTAGCAAAACATCATTTTGCAGTACAACTAACATTTTCTACGTTTTTCCAGTTTCATAAAGGATTGACATCTTTGTGCACATCACAAAACACCACTTTTTACATACAAACTTTTGCATTCTAAACAATGTGTATCTTTCAAATACATACTGAACATTGAGGTAACACTCACAGTTTTGTATAGGGTTCAAATATCATATTGCAGTTTTTCATAAATCAGGGATATTAGTGAAACATGTCCACACACTGAAGCATTCTGACTAAAGAACGTTGTAATTGGCCTATATTCTGATGGGCAGTCATTGTCTTTTTTAAAAGAGGTACTTCCATGGCTCTGGCAATAACAAAATTATGTTTCCTTACAGCTTTTATGAAAAGTTCAGGGTTAAAAATGTAGTATCATAACATTCAATAAAATGTATTCATGAATAAAACAGTTATAGCCACAGTAGCAAGCACATCTATGCTAAGTGTAAAATTACTGTAGTGGATTATTTCAGTGCTTTTCAAGTGTATACTTTTTTTTGTGAACAATTTTTATTGAGTAGTCAGTACAATATAGAAAAGATACAACATATTAGATTGTAATCACCACCCCAACCCCCACCCACCAGGTAGACTTATACTGTGCTGAGGAATTATAAGACGTTGCAGTGGAGAAAAGTAAAATACCTAATCATAAGATAAACAAAGTATACATAAATACAAAATAAATTGTACATCAAAAAGAAGAAACAAAAGATTTAACGATATCAAAAGTAGCACTCCAGGTTTTCAAAGTTTTAGTCTTTGCACCATGAATGCGAGCTGTTGATAGTTCCAAGGAAATAATGTCCAGCAAAGATAAGCCCCATACACGCCTGCTCATCGTATGTGGAGGAATCCAGCGACTGACTAACATTTTGTTTGCCGCAGTGAGAGCAGCTAAAAGTACATTTCTCTGTTGTGAAGACTGCCAATTCAGAAAAGTTATTGAAGAAGAACAGTTCTGGAGTCAACACCGTATCCTTATCTAACAGGAATGATATGTCATGAGCAAGCTGAGAACCGAAAGGGAAAAGTGCAGAGCATTCCCCCCAAAAAATTTCATATGTACCCAGTGCCCTCTGCGGACATAAATTACAATTTGGGGAAGGTGACAGATGCATATAGAAGTGTTTTAAAGGGGACAGATAGAGTCTATGCAATAGTTTCCAATGGATCATCTGATGGTTTGGGTGTTTTGAGGATGATGTAATTGTCTCCCAGATTTGGTCAGAAAATAAAGTTTGTATGTCACCACTGCTTTTCAAGTGTATAATTGAAAAGTGTTTGGAGAACTAGTTGAGTCTAAAAAAAACAGTAAATAAATTTATAATGATTGTGATCTTTGCAAAATTATGGAGTTTAAAAAGCTCATGGCTTGGTTGTTTAAAAGATCAGGCACAATTGTTCTTTAAGTGTTGGTAAGTTTGCAGTTCAAGGCCCCTGAAGAAAGGCTTTTTCAAAGGCTATTGTGGGTGCACATTCAGTGTATATTTACATGACATGCAAGGAATCATGCTAAAAAAATCTGTCCTCTTTCAATTCAATTTTTATAAGCACTGTGTATATTTCCAAACAATTAACTAGTCTTTGTTATCTGGTATGCATTTTCAGACAGATTGAGAAATGTAATAATATGCTGCTGAGTACAAAAGTTAAGCCCACCATATAAAGTACTGGCCATGCTGTGGTTGTTTAGATTTGCTCAGTGTGTTGACAATATTGATCAGCTGCCACCTTCACCTTTTCCCTCCCTTTTTATCCAAACATCAGGCATATCAGGTTTGCTGTTGGGCAGTATCACTGGCACCTCACTTTGGGTTGTCTTCACCCTACTAGACCCCGGGGAAGCAAGGTCATATACAGTCTCCCTCAAGGACAGACGTAAAGTGTCCCTCTTGCCATTAAGGTGGCCAGGTTGTAACTCTTCCTCAAACTTAACAGCTTCAGAGACTAAGATAGCAGGCTCTACCTCACTTAAGCAGGTCTCATTGGAGTCTTCAAGTCCCTCCATGGAGCTCTGAGACTGACAAGACAAAAGCCGTTTGTGTAGATGACAGCTAGTGGCTTCATCTACTGAGCGCGACCTTTCATTGACGGTGTCTGTAGTCTGAGTGATCATGGTTTCTTCCATGCTAGAGGAAGACGACAAAGACACATTCCAAAGTTGGAGCCCACCGCTCGACTGGCCACTGCATTTCTTGCACAAAACCTTCTCTTTAGATGCGGCTTGTGAAGGAGCAACTACAGGATGCAACATGTTCTCTTTGTATGGGGATGAGGTTTGGAGCGCTGGAGGTGGGTTGCAACCCTTAAGGTGCCTGCTACACATTTCTGCACTGTCAGCCTCAATGCTGACTCGATCATAGTCTTGCCTTGGACTAAGGCCACAGAACTGAATGTCATCAGAAAGGACAGAAGGCCTGTTGGACAGCTTGCTGGTGCAAGTGCTATTCTCGAAGCTGTCGCTCAACTGGCAAGCAAGTGGCTGCAGTTCGTACTGTTCTGGCTCCCTTCCACCGACTGGTTGCCGCTTTTTATGGTGTTGCTGATTGGGGCAAAGAAAGTCTTCGCTTTCTTTATTACAACCTCTTCGAACCCGAGAACCCGTGCCACAGCCAAATGCCCCATTAGCTGCAGGATTTGTGGCCCCGGGCTCTGTAGCCGAACAGGACGACAGTATATTTTTAGTGGCTTGCTTTGTAACACAGGGTAGGGTTATTCTCCCACAGTTCTTCTGGGGTCCAAAGAAGCAGCACAACGACTGGAAGAAGAAAGTAGCGAAGCCACATGCAAGACACTTCACAATTAGGAGGAAGATCCCAAGTTTTCTGAAAAGCAATGCAGTTGCGGGTAACATAATAATGCCCACGCAAAAATATGCCACAGCACCTGTAGCTACCGGGCAACCCATTCTCTTCAGGGAATGTGCAACCCTGCCCAGTCTGTCATTGTGTGGGGCCAGGCTATATGAAATGCAATAATTGGCCACAAAGTCAACAGAAAGACCTGCAGCTGCTGAAATGAAAAGTGCTTCCACACCATTTAACTGCCATTCTAAAAGCACAAGGAGGCCAACAGTAGCAAACACACTTCCTCCCACCGCAATGGACACGAACACACTTAATGGAATATTCCATGTTGTTAGTAAGAGCAGTGCAAATGTGAGTGCTACCGAAAAGCCTGCCACCTCCAATGTCTCTGAGCTCAAGCAATGCTGGAGGTCATATAAGCCTAGTTGGCTTACAAACCATCCTTTCTGCAGTCCTACTGGAGCCTTGGACATTTCCCCATTAAACCACGATAAGATCTCTTGGTAGAACTGAGACATTCTGCTGAAGTTGAAGCTGTAAAGTTGTACAGTCTTGAATATTACAACAAGGGCAGTGATTCGACCCTCCAAATCAAACCTTAGGCCTCCGGCACTGGGTGAGTGCCCCTCTGCATGCTGCTCTGCTACCATCATGCTAAGGCACTGCTCAAAAACTCTTGGTGGGTAAGGAAAGGGAATATTATTGCAGCAGAAGCTAAACGCATCCTCGCTTTCGGAACAGCGACGTATAGAAACCCAGTGAATCAATTGTTCCACAAAGCACACATTGTCTTCTACTGTTTCTTGGTCAGCTGGTAATGGAGAATAGAAGCTCTGGTTTTGAATTTTTCTACACAGATCCCGCAACCACAGTTGGGCTTGGGGACTGCTTATATTGAACCCAGGATCAAGAACTAAAGATCCATTACTTTTTGGATCGAAGTGGTCACCGTCATCTGATGGAATTACGCCCCAAATTAGAGTCAGTGTCATGGGTTCATCTTCACCCTGTTTCATTCGCTCAAACATGAACTGGTGGCGATATTCAGCATCGTATCTCTCAAAGGGATGACTGGAGCGGAACAGCTGAGTGGTTCTGCTCTCTGAAGTTGGCAGTTTCATGCCAGGGTCTACGCATGATATGTACGTTCCACCGACGGCAAGGACTGCAAACCAGCAGATCCATATGTATCGGAATTTCACAACTCCACAAGGCAGGATCTTTAAAAAAAGCAGGTTTGATGTGTCCGAAAACCCTCGCCCTAATGTCCGAAGCTTCTGTCTCAAAGTAAACAGACAGCGCTTTCTTGAACTTGTCTCCCAGAATCCACCCGTATATTTGGAGCAGCAGGACTTCCAAGCAGCCTTCGCGACAGGGTTTGAAGACAGCACAGCATAGCGTTCTTGCAAAATGAGGGTGCACGGAAGCCAAACGAGAGCAAATAATGTGTTGATTAATGAGGCACTGCCAAGATATACAGCGTAGCATCTCACGGCGGTGATGCTGCTTATGTAGCCCGAGTAAAACGTGATGCTAGATGTCAGACCTGAAACTAATATCAAGTATCCGATTTCCTGTAAAACCCGATTCATTCTCTTCTCAGGGACAGCTGGAGGGTTGTGGCTTAACTGTAGTTTCCAGAAATCAACAAAAGTCAGGGCTTGATTCAGACAGCTTCCCAAAAGCACAAGGACTGATGCAAGATTGAGGAGTGGAAAAAATGTCAAGCGAAATGCAACTTTGTAGAAAAAATATGAGGTGGAAAGTGATAATATGACAGCAACCAGTGACATTGCTGCTATAAATAGTGATTTGAGATATAGTCCAATTGTGAACAAAAGTGCAAGAGCTGCAAGAACAGGATAGACAGAGTCCCGTGCCAAGTAATACTTGAAAAGTTTTTGTTTAATTCCCAAATCCATTCCAGTTATGGTGGTGTTATTGTATGTGAGTTCGCGACCCTCTAGATAGTCCAAATACATTTTCATTAGTGGATCTCCTTTTTCTACTGGTAGAAATACAGTGCTATATTTTAGGGACGGGACCTTGTATTCAACAGTCTGTGGCCCCAGGAAGTCTTTGTCCACAAGGTAATGGAGAATCTGGTAGATGCTTGACAGTTTACAGCGGTGTGGAACGGATGCACAGCGGCCAAATTTACTCCTCTCAGTACACGATGCAACCAGTCTTCCATCATGGTAGTAAGGGGCACAGAATCTGAGCAGGCCAAGGCTTTCAGAAACCTGCTGTGCTGTCAGACTAAAGCAGGAAGAAACGTTGTTAAGAACAGCCAAGTAGTTTCCCAGAGACCAACTTGGACAGCACTCATTCTTCACCATGGAGCTGTATAACTCTGATCTGACCTGGCAAAGTTGAGCAAATTGTGTCCCGGAATGGATCTAAAATGAATAATAAAAAATTACTTGCATTTCTCAGCAAAAGTATTACAAATGTAAAAGGTGTATTGCTTTAAGTTTTCATGCTTGTTCATCTCATTAGTATTCGTTCATTCAGTTTGCATGTACTTTCTTGTATATTTGGATATATGCTGAAAAGTAAAACATAGACATATTGACTGCATCTAAAATCTACATGAGATATAAAAAACTTTACAAATCTTTTATATTTATATTAGAAATACATTTGTATAGATTATTTATATACGTCTCTAAAAGTTGTTCATATGCAAAATGCTTTTAGATGTGTTTTAGATGCTGTCAGTGCATTTATGATGTTTTAGTGTGTTTTTCAATGCAGGCAAATTGTATGTGTGCCAGAACCAAACTTTATGTGTAAATACCTACAGTATGATTACTAATGAGATCACATTGAATTCTCTAATATCTGAATCTGATTATTAACACACAATGAATAGATCCATCATATCATATATCCACCACACTGCATTTAACGACTTCTTAAGAATATTATGCCCTTTTGGGAAAATATAGTCCTTGGTTTACCTGTTCCTGTTCCATCTGGCACATGGAGTAAATTGCCTTTAGACTCCAGAGACTGGCAGAGTTTCCAGAGCGGAAGACCAGCTGAGCATAGCGCTCTCCTGCAGAACCACAGATTGGGTGACAGAAAACATCACTTAAAACATGCTGTGCTCCATTTACTGATTTATTAGATTTGGAAATACCTGATAACGTGAGTAAAATCTCACCTGGGGCGTTACAAAAAAAGTTGTGCTCAGTGTAATCTCTGTGCAACATTCTCCGTGAACGTTCTCTTGATTGAGGTTCAGATCTAACTGTGTCCTCTCTGTAAGACAAACAGGATTTTTTCAATACAAACATAGCATACGATCCTTTAGTCTTAAAAGCAACATTCTGATTTAGTTAAATGATCAGTGGTAAATTATATTTAAAAGTATTTTTAGTATCGTGATGACAAAGAAATACCCTGAGATTCTATCTGCGAGTTGCCATGGAAATGGGGACAGTGATTTTCCAGGTCCAGTGTTTTGCTGTAACCTCATCCACGTTGCTAGCCGGATACATATGTCTGTTCCACGAGGTTCAAATCCCTGTGAGGTCAAAGACATATGAACGGTAAGTAGAGACTCTTTGAAGTCATTATAAATATGAATTTAAAGGGGTCATATGATGTTGCTAAAAAGAACATTATTTTGTGTATTTGGTGTAATGAAATGTGTTTATGCGGTTTAAGGTTCAAAAAACATTATTTTCCACATACTGTACATTATTGTTACTCCTCTATGCCCCGCCTTTTTGAAACGCGTCGATTTTTACAAAGCTCATCGGTCTGAAAAAGCGAGGTGTGCTGTGATTGGCCAGCTATCCAGTGCGCTGTGATTGGCCGAATACCTCAAGCGTGTGACGGAAATATTA
>NW_015505370.1:1669577-1672392 GCF_001515645.1 Sinocyclocheilus grahami
CGCTTTCTTGAACTTGTCTCCCAGAATCCACCCGTATTTTTGGAGCAGCAGGGCTTCCAAGCTGCCTTCGCGACAGGGTTTGAAGACAGCACAGCATAGCGTTCTTGCAAAATGAGGGTGCACGGAAGCCAAACGAGAGCAAATAATGTGTTGATTAATGAGGCACTGCCAAGATATACAGCGTAGCATCTCACGGCGGTGATGCTGCTTATGTAGCCCGAGTAAAACGTGATGCTAGATGTCAGACCTGAAACTAATATCAAGTATCCGATTTCCTGTAAAACCCGATTCATTCTCTTCTCAGGGACAGCTGGAGGGTTGTGGCTTAACTGTAGTTTCCAGAAATCAACAAAAGTCAGGGCTTGATTCAGACAGCTTCCCAAAAGCACAAGGACTGATGCAAGATTGAGGAGTGGAAAAAATGTCAAGCGAAATGCAACTTTGTAGAAAAAATATGAGGTGGAAAGTGATAATATGACAGCAACCAGCGACATTGCTGCTATAAATAGTGATTTGAGATATAGTCCAATTGTGAACAAAAGTGCAAGAGCTGCAAGAACAGGATAGACAGAGTCCCGTGCCAAGTAATACTTGAAAAGTTTTTGTTTAATTCCCAAATCCATTCCAGTTATGGTGGTGTTATTGTATGTGAGTTCGCGACCCTCTAGATAGTCCAAATACATTTTCATTAGTGGATCTCCTTTTTCTACTGGTAGAAATACAGTGCTATATTTTAGGGACGGGACCTTGTATTCAACAGTCTGTGGCCCCAGGAAGTCTTTGTCCACAAGGTAATGGAGAATCTGGTAGATGCTTGACAGTTTACAGCGGTGTGGAACGGATGCACAGCGGCCAAATTTACTCCTCTCAGTACACGATGCAACCAGTCTTCCATCATGGTAGTAAGGGGCACAGAATCTGAGCAGGCCAAGGCTTTCAGAAACCTGCTGTGCTGTCAGACTAAAGCAGGAAGAAACGTTGTTAAGAACAGCCAAGTAGTTTCCCAGAGACCAACTTGGACAGCACTCATTCTTCACCATGGAGCTGTATAACTCTGATCTGACCTGGCAAAGTTTAGCAAATTGTGTCCCGGAATGGATCTAAAATGAATAATAAAAAATTACTTGCATTTCTCAGCAAAAGTATTACAAATGTAAAAGGTGTATTGCTTTAAGTTTTCATGCTTGTTCATCTCATTAGTATTCGTTCATTCAGTTTGCATGTACTTTCTTGTATATTTGGATATATGCTGAAAAGTAAAACATAGACATATTGACTGCATCTAAAATCTACATGAGATATAAAAAACTTTACAAATCTTTTATATTTATATTAGAAATACATTTGTATAGATTATTTATATACGTCTCTAAAAGTTGTTCATATGCAAAATGCTTTTAGATGTGTTTTAGATGCTGTCAGTGCATTTATGATGTTTTAGTGTGTTTTTCAATGCAGGCAAATTGTATGTGTGCCAGAACCAAACTTTATGTGTAAATACCTACAGTATGATTACTAATGAGATCACATTGAATTCTCTAATATCTGAATCTGATTATTAACACACAATGAATAGATCCATCATATCATATATCCACCACACTGCATTTAACGACTTCTTAAGAATATTATGCCCTTTTGGGAAAATATAGTCCTTGGTTTACCTGTTCCTGTTCCATCTGGCACATGGAGTAAATTGCCTTTAGACTCCAGAGACTGGCAGAGTTTCCAGAGCGGAAGACCAGCTGAGCATAGCGCTCTCCTGCAGAACCACAGATTGGGTGACAGAAAACATCACTTAAAACATGCTGTGCTCCATTTACTGATTTATTACATTTGGAAATACCTGATAACATGTGAGTAAAATCTCACCTGGGGCGTTACAAAAAAAGTTGTGCTCAGTGTAATCTCTGTGCAACATTCTCCGTGAACGTTCTCTTGATTGAGGTTCAGATCTAACTGTGTCCTCTCTGTAAGACAAACAGGATTTTTTCAATACAAACATAGCATACGATCCTTTAGTCTTAAAAACAACATTCTGATTTAGTTAAATGATCAGTGGTAAATTATATTTAAAAGTATTTTTAGTATCGTGATGACAAAGAAATACCCTGAGATTCTATCTGCGAGTTGCCATGGAAATGGGGACAGTGATTTTCCAGGTCCAGTGTTTTGCTGTAACCTCATCCACGTTGCTAGCCGGATACATATGTCTGTTCCACGAGGTTCAAATCCCTGTGAGGTCAAAGACATATGAACGGTAAGTAGAGACTCTTTGAAGTCATTATAAATATGAATTTAAAGGGGTCATATGATGTTGCTAAAAAGAACATTATTTTGTGTATTTGGTGTAATGAAATGTGTTTATGCGGTTTAAGGTTCAAAAAACATTATTTTCCACATACTGTACATTATTGTTACTCCTCTATGCCCCGCCTTTTTGAAACGCGTCGATTTTTACAAAGCTCATCGGTCTGAAAAAGCGAGGTGTGCTGTGATTGGCCAGCTATCCAGTGCGCTGTGATTGGCCGAATACCTCAAGCGTGTGACGGAAATATTACGCCCCTACCATATTGTGATGCCGTGTCCCGGCCGGAGCGACGAGACAAAAACATTAAAACCCATTATAAATGAGGCATATAATTACGGATTATAATGACTTATACTGTCTTTTTACGCGTTGCATTGCATCGCGCCACGTAAACATAAAACCATGCATTTGTGATCGAAGAAATGAACGACAAACAAGCGCTACTCTACACTGCTCATAACTCACGTTTGAATCGTCAGTGGCAAATTCTTTAAATATAAAAAA
>NW_015505370.1:1672927-1676875 GCF_001515645.1 Sinocyclocheilus grahami
GGATCAGCGCTAGGCATGACAAAGCAGATATCGTCCTCTTTTGGAAGGCCAAACAAAGTAGTTTCGCTTTCACAACTAAACACAGCGGCAAACACGCGGGCTAGAGTGAGTGGAGGCCTGCGGCTAGAGTGAGCACGGCGGGCGGGCTTGCGGCAACCACATGTGACGACCCCGGGCTGGACTCCGCTTCGTCCACGGTGAAAGCCGATCCGGCGATCCACAGCGCGAAGTTGATGTATTTCCTCAGCGATGGATCAGCGCTAGGCATGACGAAGCAGATATTGTCCTCTTTTGGAAGGCCAAACAAAGTAGTTTCGCTTTCTCAACGAAACACAGTGCCTTCACGACATGGCAGCGGCGGCAGCAACAATACTACAGCGAGAATAAAAGTTACGCCTTCTTTCTTTGCGTGAACATTTGGGCGGCGTTATGCAAATCTTCCCACATTGTGACGTAGACATGTGGGGGCGTGTTAGAACGAGCGGTTTTAGGTAGGCGTGGTTGACTCTTAACTTTTATAAAGAATACCTCTTTGGATTTGAGACTGGTCTTTGCAACTTTACAGATCTTCTTTATGCACCAAGAGCTTGTAACACTCCAAAGAGAAAGGAAACATTGAAATCGCATCATATGACACCTTTAAGTCATTTGAGAGGCAAATGGACAATTCTAATGATGAAAGGCAACTGTTGGTCAGTTTATTTTCAGAAATGTATTCATAGGCACAAGTCTATTTCTGCCTCAAAGAGTTTTAAAAAATCTATCTCACAATTTTAGCTGTAGTTTGTGTAAAAACTCTTAGGTGCAACTTTAGGAAAAAAAAAAGTTGTGAATTCACTATTGTGAGTTAATGTCTCTAACAACAACATGTTTACACATCACAATTCTGATTTTCACACAACTGTAAATTTTTATCTCACGTGGCTTGATCTTTTCTTATTATTTTATCTCCTTAATCTTACAATTACTTCTTTTATTTTTTTTTTACTTATATATATTTTTTTTACTTATTTTTATGTCACTTTTAGTATGTGATCCATTTACTTAATTTTATTTGTATTTACTTATGTACTTATTTTTATTTATTTATTTATTTTTAATTAGCACAAACAGTTGCATTAACATGAATCAGTAAACTTCATTATTTCTTGCATATGTTACAGAGGTGCAGATACTCACCAGCAAAGGGTCCGAGAAGTCTGGCAGAGGACCAGTCAAAATCCCAGCGAGGGTACAGGCAAACAAAACTACCGTACATGAAATGAGTACAGTCATCGGGTACTCCACTATGACCTGGGAATAGCTGTAAAAATCAATAATGTTCATATGATCAAATTTAATCTAATTGCTGTATGGCACATTAACTTACATTATACTGCTGGTATTCACCACACTGCATTTAAACTCACATTTGGCTTAGTATTTGAATGCTTCTTCCCAATTCCTCTAAACATAATACTGAAGACTATGTTAATGTGCACTACTGTATTACTGTAAATAATAATCTTAATAATTTCATGTGATGTTATTATAAACAAATAAATCTTTTATCATAATTTGCTACAAAAGCATCCCACCTCCTTGGTATCCTATGCAAGCCATCATTCCTACTGAGCAGACAGACATAGTGATTAACAAATTTAAATGTTTACAATCAACTAGACATAAGTCCATTACAATGACATTTATAATAGAAAAGAGTCCGGACCTCACTGTCACCATGTGACGCTGTACAGGCTTGTGGTTACTGCCATCATGAGATTCATGAAGCCAATGGCACTGCGTTTTATTGTGACATGAAGGCAGGCGTGATGGACTGCAGCCATGGACAGTCTTAACAGGACTCGCTGAACAGTCTGCTTGGTGGTAAGCATTCATTTGACCTGGACAGACATTGCTTTGATTCGACTGCTGGTGGCCACAGCAGGGGCATCTTTTGCATTTTGGTGAGTGATAGCCAGAGCCCTGCGATACTTGAGTAGAGGAGTGTGACCTGAACGGACTGCTGCTGTCGGCTTGGTTCTCCTCTATCTTGACCGGACACGTCTGAGATTCTGTGCTGTCACTGTCTGGAAGACACAGCAGAACCTCAGGGATCTCACTGCAAATAAAAGAATCACATGACATCAGTCATCAAATATTCTGTTGCTACGTTCACACCACTACATTTTAGAAAAAAAGCAAGTGACATGAATTATGTTGAAGTGAAGAAATCAAGACCTGTCAATGAACCAGTGGAACCGTTTCAAGAATTGCCTTGAATAAAACATAATTTGGACTGATCCAATTGCTCACTAAATCATTGATTTAACGATCTGGTTGAGTCATTTTGGGGGTTTATTAATTATTTTCACTTCTCTGAATATCAGCGCATAACTTTGTGCTTCACTACATTTCAGGGAAAAAAATATGTCGTTATTTATGTGAAGAAATCGAAACCTCACAGCGATTGTGATGTCAGATTTGCATTGAATCATTCTTATGAACCGTTTGAACTGGTTCACAAATGAACTGACAGATGACAGAATTAGTCAATTCTGATTTAAATTATCAAAGAACCAAGACCAATATGATCCTTAGAGCTTGAGTGTGTGGAGAATTTGACTGAGGCAAAAAGTTACTATAATTACGTATTTTGGTATAGCAAATTGTAAATGGAAATCATATTTAGGTTATGATTGACTGTAAGTTGTTCATGTGCTAAACGTGTAAAAGGGTTGTTTTTTAATTGCTCATTGTGTTTATTATGCGTATAGTCACACAGACTGCATTTAACCGTTGTATTTTGCTGTTGATTTCACTTGTTTGCACACACAATTTAATAACTAATCTTTTAGTGTACATGTTTGTGAATAAAAAGAAAAGTTTGTTCAGCCTATTTCCAGGTCATGCAGTGATTGTCTGAATCCATCATACTGACCGACAAATAAAATTTGTTAAATTATTTTGAAATATAAAATAAGTAGTTGTCCCACTTTTTGAAATGCTTATACACAACAATATAATTGTCTTGTTTTGTCTGAACAATATGACTCTAAAACATATAGTTTATTTCGGTCAGGAAATTGCCAATAGAGAATTTATGAGTGCACAGCTGAGTTCCTGGCAACATACTGTATATTAGATTAGCAATGATGTCTAAAAAATGTATCAGTGAAATGCTTGAAGGCCCAATTAGGTCAAGAGGGAGGGACTCCATCAGCTTACTCTGTCAACCTCATAAAAAGCCTGTTCAGATGAGAGAAAAAAAGCTCACTAGTGCTTACAACTCAACTGCTCAGGAAGTAAATATGAGAGTGTGGCAACTGCTTAAAATGTACTGCTGAATAATGTAGATCACCTTGAAGGACCAGAGCTAAAGATTCAGCATTCATTTTTTTATTGTTCAGTCAATCCACAATACTAAACAGAACCGCCCTTTATGGGATACCTTTTTTAGATTGGGCTTGCTCCCATTACAAGGCTTTCTGAAGAATTTCTACAAAATTGTGTTCAATTTCTATATATGCTAACAAAAGGCTCAGGAAAACAGGCATTATTTTAATTAAAGATGCACCGATACCGATATCGGGCCCGATACTGAGCTCCTGTACTCATACTCGTTAAAATGTCCCGATACCAAACGCCCATACCACACAGCATGTGATAAGTGCCATATTCAGACAAAGAAACACAGACAACAGACAGCAGAATGGAGTTACGGATGTCTACTACGAAGTATATGAATGCAATGAATATAATGTTAAACATTCAGTCAGTATTAATGCCGGTATATCTGATGTGCGCGAGCTGATAAACAAAGCACACTGAGTGGATTGAGTGCGCGGTGGCGCAGATGCGCGAGCTTGTCAAGTGAATATACCTTTCTCACAGACATCACTGGAACGTTTGTAGTTTGGTCGGATATGTAAAAAACAAGTAAGTAAAACAATGCACAAGTTACTTAAC